>NC_133617.1:683476762-683776762 GCF_048593235.1 Sminthopsis crassicaudata | reverse complement strand
AAAGCTCGAGGCACATAGTAAACATATGGCTTTGTGCTTACCATATTGTATGCTTTAATTAAATTCTTATGAATGAACTAACTGATGGATTGATTATTCCTGGGACCAACCTCAGTCATCAACAAGGTTCTCTTAAGCCCTTGCTTTGTGGAAGGTATTATGCTAAGCACTGTAGGTAAAAATCATTTATATTTTCAAGAAGCTTCTGTTCTAATGGAGCAACAAGATGGAAATAAGTAGGTTCATACAAGACACACACAGAACAAGTAAAAAATCAACTGAATGCCCTTCTATGGAAGGAGGAGTTTGACTTGAAGTTGAGAGCCATATTTTGTAATTTGAAGTAGCTGCTGAGCTTTAAGTTTATTTGGATCACAAACAGAATACCCTCTTAGTTTGGCTGGTAAATCCCCGGAGGAATAGCATAAGAGCCTGTAAAAACCTGCCCCTATCCAGGCTGACTACTAAATGGTTTTACACAAAACCTATTTTGAGTGAAGAGCTGAGATAATGTTATCAAGGCAGCCTGGATTCTAGCCTCAGCTCTTTTAGTAAGAATTGAGCTATGTGACCTTGAGGAAATGATTGACAATACCCCCCCCAAAAAAACCCCAACAACAAACCAATAGGAAAAACACACACACAACAATAACAACAAACAAACAGCACATCTTAGTTTCTTTATCTGTAAAATGAAGTGATTGAGATTACTAAAGGTCTTCGGGGACCTATTTAGCTCTTAAACAGTGATGAATTACCCCCCAAAAGGGAAATGTTCATTTATTAGTGATAGAAGATGATTTCATGTCTATTTTCCTCTTCTGTTCTGCAGCATTCCAGCCTTAGCATACATTCTTGTTGTTATGTTCTTTAAGTGACAGACTTCCTGCTGATCTGTTCTCTCAGTAGGAAAATGAAATGCTATTTGTCCAGATCTGTATTTGAGACATTTTTCAATGAACTTAAAGTTTCCCATGAATTGGGAAAGAATATCTAGTAAAATTTTATTTATCTTTTTTTGGGGGGGTCCGCAAATTTTAATTTAAACTCTCACCTCTGATAATAATATATATTTTACTTTTCTTTATCGAATATTGAGGCATTCTTAATTTTTTCCTGGAATAAGGAGAGCATAAATATTGCATAATTTCAACTACTGGGAAATCAGTCTTTCATTCCTACCCCCTGCCCTTCTCTAGCTTTTTTCACTGTACACTGACATTCTTTATGACCTAAAATCAATATTCACAAGTTTCCCATTGTTCCATAGGGCAATAGTAGAACTCTCTTGTCTTTTCTAAGTTCATTTTGTCCCCAAGCTCTTTAGAGTTGGGAGTTCTCTGTCATTATCACCTGTCTGTAGATATTTTTCCCATTTTCAGTCTCCTTTGCACAGAGTAGGTAACATCTCCATTTGAGGACATTATCAAAACTTAGAAGCCAAAGTAAGTGTTTCTTGTCAGGGAGCCAGAGTTGGCTTTGCTTCCTGACTTTGTCACATGCTTTAGCTACATCTGGGATTTCTACCTCCCCAGTGACCTTCTGTTTTCAATAAGTATACAGACTAGCTGTCTATGGTTGTGTCACTTAAGTTGTTTACAAAGTTCCTCATCCCAAAATAAGGCCATTAAAATATTATCTAGACCTCCAGGCTATTGCAGGGGGGAAAATGCTCTCTTATTTTGGAAGCAGGTTGATGAGAACCAAGAATTTTGTCTCCTAAAACTGTAAATGAGGTCATAACTTGAGAGGGTGGGTTCTGTAAAGTAAAAATGTATGTATGTGTATGTGAGTGTGTGTGTATATGCATATATATATGTATCTATGCATACACATACATATATGCATATATGTATACACACATGTACATGTGCATGTATAGTCAGTGGGTGGGTGGGTGTGGGTGTGGTTTTTTTGGTTGGGGAAGAGCTGAAGATTCCACTCTGATTTTTATTGTTCTGTATAAAGTGTGAGTTTCATTTAATGGAAGGTTAACTTTGTCTCCTTGATTCAGAGGTCATGATTACATTTCTTCCTCTAAGCAATTCTAAATACAGAGCTAAGGCCTTTAAATTTACAATAATGATGTAAGGTTTTAATATCTAAAAGACTTTGGGCTCCATTGTTTTCTCCTTGCTCTGGAGAAAAAAGTAATCTGATGCTCTAGCTTTCCATTTAGTCAGGGTTAGAAGAGACACAACTTTCTGGAGTCAGACAGATCCCCAGAGTAGAAATCAAGAATAGTATAAAGGAATGGGTGAATTATAGCTGGTGTATTATCTCTACATGAACGTACCTTGTCAATCAGATCAAAAGAAAGGAGTAATACCTGTTTGAGAAGGAAATTGTGAAAAATGAGGAAACCAGAGACCTCTCAGTTTGTCTAGAAGTTTGTTTTCCATGCTTCATTATTATTAAGAAAATTCAAGAGTAATGTCAGGATAAAATGAAATACCATTTAATTTAACCAAACTCTGCCAAAGGAAAAGATAATTATTGTTTATGTGTAACACAAAGAAATGTGTAAAAGGTATTCTGAAAGCGATGGAAGAAATGACTCTCTGGCTTTTCTCTGTGCTTTTTCAGAATGTTCTTCCTTGATTCTTAGATGGAACTTTAGTAGTGCTAAGAACAGGTGCTAAATCCGTAAGGGGTTTAAGCAATGAACAAGAGGGAATGACAAGTTTGCTAGCAGTAATCCAGGAGGAAGACACTATGAGGTGGAATTATGCCATTGAGTCGTGGGCTAACCCTAAAAGGGATTCAGTAGCCTAAAAAGAGTTAGCTGTAAATAAGGAGGAAGGTGTTCATCAACTGGTGGAATAACACCAAAATGGAATTATTGTAGATTAAGTCTTTTATAAGGGAAATAAACTGGGAGGGAGGGAGGGTGGAGATGGGGTTGACGTTATAATTGGATTTTCTCATTGGACACAATAATGGCAGAGTTATAATGGTTTTATCAATGCAAAGAATTCAGTTGAGGCTTCAACCAAGGGTGTGGGACTATCTTAAAGTTCCACAAACAGAAGGCCTAATCAAAACCAAAAAGGTCCAATAATAATCCTAGCAGTGTTCCTTCTGACTTGCTTTGGAGTAGAGAGACTTCCAGAGTGTTTCCAGTAATTCAGGCTTTGTTTATCTTCGGTAGTACTTGTTGGCTAACTTCATTAGAATAGAGATGGTTTTGTTTTGTTTTTTATATTTATACCCCTTGTTGTTTAGCATATAGTAGGGACTTAATAAATTTTGCTAATTGATTGGTAACAATTCATTTATAAGTCTCTAAGCAAAGACATTTAGATAAGCAGTGAGAAATCAATGCAGCAAAAAATGAGTTCCTCTGATTTTTTTAATAATGAAATTGAATCTCAAGAGAATATAAAGGAGGGAATAGTAACTAATTTTATTTAATACAAAAAAAAGAATCCTGGTCTTTTATCACCAGAGTCACAGTTGCAGACTTGATATCTCAAAAGCCTACCTAGTCCATCCTCTTTATTACTGTGAGGAAAAAATGGACATTTGTCAAGCCTCCCAGTTTGTGGACTTCGTGTTCAGAATGACATCATGAATCCACACTATGGGCAAAGAACCTTCCATTTTATAGAACTAATCATCATTAGAAGAGATTAGACAACTTTTTCCTGCTCATCATCATCATCCTTACTATTTAAGTTTTGTTTTTTTTAAGTTTGATGAGTCCAGAAAGCTTTCATCTGCATGAATCTGTTTTAAGAGTCCTGGGTCAACAAATTAATAATACAGGATGTGCTGTTGTTGTTCAGTCGTTTTCTCCTCTTCATGACTCTGTTTGAGGCTTTCTTCTCAAAGCTTTGTCATTTCCTTCTCCAGCTCATTTTACAGATGAGGAAACTGAGGCAAACTTGCCCAGAGTCACACAGCTCGTAGATGCCTGAGACCAGGTTTACTCATGAATGAGTGTGAGTTTTCGTGACTTCGGGCCTTTTAGGGCTAATTGCTTTGGGTTTTTGTTTGAGAATACATGCCCCAATTTGCTGAATTCAGTGGTCTAATCCCAATTCTCATATTTTATCCCCTGTTCTAAAAGTGACATTGGTGGAAATGTTTGTTTTTAACCAAATTAAGTATTATATGCAATCATCTTTTTCAAAAGCCATTTCATCATTCCTGCTTTCTTCTGTATTAGACTTCATCACTAAATCGTATTTGTTTTTTCTTTACTTTGTCCATGACATTCTTCTGATATTAAGGAAAGTAAGTAAAGGTCCTGAAACTTAAAAAGCAGATATCCATAAAGCTAGATATATTAATAAGTTTCTCACCTATTCTGTATGCCTAAAATATTTTGGCCCCTTTAATATAAAAAATATTTTCTTTGAAAACTGTCCTTTGACTAGGTTCAATTCATCGGAACTAAGCCGATCACCATCCACTGATGCTTCCAGTCATATTAACCAAGTGGTAGTGAACATCTTAATAATGGGATTTTACTTTGTTTTGAATATTATCTTAAATGTTACCCCTTTACCAAGATGTATTTTTCATCTTCCCATCCCTGAAAAATTTGTCTTAGTGCCTCTAAAAGAGTCTCTTGACTTTAATACCCACAACTGGAAGACTAGGTATATACTGCCCACCTTGCATTTTGAATAGGGCATCAATTCATTTTGCCATTCTTTCATATTTTAAAATTTGGTTCTCTTATAAAGTAGCTGAGGTGAAGTGAATAAAGAACTGGATTTCGGATTAAAACCTTATTCTTCAGAGCTAGGCTGACTTTCTTTTGTTTCATGGATATTGTAATCTTAATTATAATTATAAGAGAAATATATATTTGTATATCTATACATTATTATTGTAATAGAAATATATATATAATAAAATTACATTACATTACATTATATTATATTATATTATATTATATTATATTATATTATATTATATTATATTATATTATATTATATTATATTATATTATATTATATTATATTATATTATGTTATGTTATATTATGTTATATTATGTTACATTATAAATAAGGCCCAGAGAAGGCCTTAAATTAAGTGACTTGTTCAAAATCACAGAGAGTAACAAATGATCCTTTTTTTTTTTTTTTCAAATCCAGTTTTCTGACATTTTATGGTATATAATTGTTAACAAAAAAATCTGGAACTCAAAGTTTTAAAAACAAATATAAAAAATTATTTTACATGTAAAATTTTCAGCAAGAACACCTCCTGTCCTCAAAAAGTTTACTGTTGTGAAACTCTGGGGAAACTCTGAGGTCCCTGTCCCGAGGTCCAACTGACAGTTTCTAATTGTCCCCAAGAAAACTCACATATACCCCAGCAGTTTCCAACTGCCCCTGGTGCTGGAACACCACGAAAAGCTATCCCAGGGACATTTCTGTGACTTTGTTTATGTAACTCAATACTCTCCTCCTCCAGTACACTCAAACTACAGGCCCTTAGTGCTATATCCTTATAAGAATCCTCTTCTCTCTTTTCCTCTCTGGGTACTCATGTCTGCGTGGGGCAGTATATTGTCCAAAATTACAGTTCCCTGACCTTGAATAAATATCTTTCTTTAGTATCACTGAATGGATCTCAATTTTCCCAGGTTGGCACTAATAGATAAAGGAAATATTTTTTCAATTTTTATTTATTTTTAAATGCTTTTTATTTTCACAATATATGCACAGATAATTTTCAACATTTACCCTTGCAAAATTTAGTGTTCCAAATTGTTTTCTTCCTCCCTGAGGAAGGAATTTTTCCCCATTTAATTTAATTTTTCTATTTAATTTACCAAACACTCATTGTAACACTAAACTTATTGTTTGGTCCTTGGGCTACAGTGACAAATAAAAAACAGTTCTTGCTCTTAAGATTTCATTCTTTTTTGAAGTTGAAGTGAGAGAAAGCTGGGATTTGCTGGAAGGCATTGCAAGGTGAGCTAAGTTTAAAAGACTTGAATGATGGTTTACTCAACTTGCATTTATGGTCTTGCCCTTTGAGGTCAGTAATAAGGCATTTTGGAGCCAGAGAAACTTATGAGTTTATAGGTAAACTTAAATTTTTTTTTAGCCTTATTTTTATTGATGTCAGTACTCTTTAACTCCAGTGTCTCACCTCTGTTTAGAGGGCAAGGAGGAAGGTTTTATAACTCCTCTAAGGGACCAATCTTGTTCAGTATAGTGTAGATTTATTTTCTTTGTTCTTTCCTTTCACATTATTGCGGTCATCATATATATTGTTTTTCTGTTCCTGCTTACTTCACACTGCACTGGCTTCTGGGTTCTCTGGTTCACACTATTTTTATCATATTCATAGTCTTTCAAAATAGTACATCCTAATACATTCATGCAACACAATTTACCTAACCTTTCCAATAGATTCACTGCTTCTCTTGTTACATGAGCAAAATTGATCTTCTCCTTCAACAATGACTTATTTGAGAAGATGTTTGTGGGATGGATGGCGAGAGAAAAGGATGGAAGCAGAGAGACCAATTGTAGGGATAGTACAAAAGTTCCATCAAGAAATGTTTTGGTAACTTGGCAGTGGAGGAATGAAGATTAAAAAGGAAAACATTGATTTTAAAGTTGTCAATTTGGATGACAGAACGAACTGATTGGTAGCTGGACTGAATGAATTGACTGGTGCTTGGAAGGGTATTAGTTTTCCAGCAGAAATAAGAGAAGGATGAGTTTGGTACATTTTGAGTTTGAGTTGGGAAATTTAGATAAGAGTGGGTGACATTAGATTGGTTTGAAGAGAGATTAGGATTGAATTTATAAGTTTGAGAGACATCGATATAGAGATATTCAAAGCAAAAATAATAGTAGATTACCATCCAGCATGATATAGTACAGGTTTGAAGGAAGATGCTCTGTATTTAAATCTCAGCTCTGCTTTTTATTAGTTCTTTCAAATGAAATTATATTTGTAAGTGCTTAGCATAATGATTGGAACTAAATCCTTATTTCTTTTTTTTTCCTTCAGATAGAAATTGTTTCATTCATTGTGTATATGTCTAGCACCCTATAATAAGTTCTTAACAAATGCTTGTTGATTGACATACTGCTTTGGCCAAATCAAGATTTGTTAAATGCCCACTATATGCCAAGGGATATGCTAAGTTCTAAGGATATAAAGAAGGCAAAAAATAAAAAATAAAAAGACTTTGCCCTCAAGGAGACAATATGTAAACAACTATATATACCTAAGATAGAAATAGATCATATATTGGAAGCACTCGTGGGGGGTAGGGGGAACCCATCTCTTAGAGTAAAATTTCCTGGCCACCTTCCTGGTGGGCCTCAGTTTTCCCATTTGAAAAATGAATGGATTAGACTAAATAGTCTCTGGAATCCCTCTCATCTGCGGAGCTATGATCCTATAGTTTAGCTTGAAGCAGCCTGTATTTTAAACACTTCATGGACTTGGTGGAGTCATACTAGTAGCATTTTTGACCTTTGGGTCTAAGGCAATTATTGAACAGGCCACTTACAATAAGTATCTCAGAAAGCCTGGAAACAGTCTTTAATACTTTGTTTATTCATTCAAAAGCCCCAATTGAGAGAGCAAAGGCAATATTAGTAAGTTAATGTTGCAGATATTAGAGAAAGAGGTTTTGGAGAGCCAAAGGAAATGTTTTAACTAAAGTGATAACAGCTGGTTGGGATAAAAGACAATATTTATATACTGATAATAATGAAGGGAAATGTTACTGTCCTATTTTGTTTGGAGCACAAATGGGGGGAAAAAACACCTTTATTCTATCAACACATGATATGATACAGAACTGATTTGTGGCAGAAGGAAGCCTGAAAGTTCTTTGGTCTTCAACAACCTTCATTTTGAATTCAGAAGTAAAAGAGATGTTTCTCAATGAGTTTTATTTTTATGTCTAGTCTTCTCTAGATCAGAAACTGAAGTCTGTTTAAGTCACATAATTCCATTTTTAAGATAGAATGGAGCAAGGGTTTTGTTAGCTTGTCTTATCCTCACCACAATCCTGTGAGGGAAGTGCCATTTTATAGATGAATAAACTTAGGCTCAGAGAGGCTAAGTGATTTACTTTGGATCACAAACCTAGTTAAGCACCTTGGTTATGGATGCTTTGTCTTTACGCTCATTCAGCTTGCAGCAATGTAAAAAAAATATTGTGGGGACACGACACACCCAGAACTTTCCTGGATATACTACCTTCCTTTCCAGATATCACTCCTTTTATTTGTAGTTGGATACTAAAGGACTAAAAAATCCAGTTTGTTTTTTTTTTGTTTTTTTTTAAATTTTATTTTGGAGTATGACTTTGGTCTTATTATTTGTCTGAGGGTAGTAGACCATAGTTTGTCAGGGCTCCTGCCCTTAATCCCAAGCCTATGAGGCAAAATCATACAGCAATAAACCCTTATGAGAAACAGATTTAATTTGGAAAGATGGCCATTGGTTTGAGCATTGAGCCACTAATGAACACTGTGACTTTGAATAATTCATTTAAACTTATTCTCTGCAGATTTATTTTTTTTTACTTTTGGTGAGGCAGAAGCGGGTTATGTGATTTCCCAGGGTCATGCAGCTAAGTCCTAAGTGTTTGAGGCCATGTTTGAACTCAGGTGCTCCTGATTCAGGGTCATCTATCTGTCCCCACTTAAACTTTCTGACTAATTTCAAAGGAGAAGGTTGGACTGGGTGATCTCTGAAGTCCCTTTACAGCTGAAAAGTTCTATTTGTCACCTTTGGGCTTCCACCAAAGCCCATCAGCATATAAGTAGTCCTGGGTTCTTGAAGACAGTTTCAGGGAGTTCAAGGTTTCGCAGGTCCTCAAGGCTTGTTGAACTTCTAACTAGATAGACTGTAGACTATCCCAAGTCCAGACAAGATGAAAAAGTCTTATCAGATAGATTACCAATTTATTTAACAATTTATTTAAGCCACAACAACTCACGAAAACTTCTAAATTGTAGAAAGTTAATAATTAATATTGGTGAAGGGAGTGTCCACAGTGATGAAATCCTGAGTCCTTGAAATACTGATGTGTATTTTGGGTAAGATTATCTCCATTCCAGGCTATAGTAAAACCTCACTTCTTTGCCAGCAAATGTAGCATCACTTCCCATGTCAGACTGTAAGATTTATAAAAAAAGATTAAATAATTTAGATCCAGGTTTTCAGGGCATATGACTGCTCTCTATATCTCTCAAGTTAGGGCCTGCCAGAATTGTTCTAATGTATCTACAACCTCAACTAGTCTAGCTTTCACTTAGAAGGTTACCAAGATTTCAAATTCTTGACAAATCTGATTATTGTGGATTTTCTTAGGCTGGTATTCCAGAAATATTGAGCAAATTTGTAGTTTTAAAAGGCTGATGTGACATAGATGGAGCCACTTCTGATAAATACTAACTATGGGACCATGAGCAAGTTATTTTGCTTCTTAGTTTCCTCAACAACTTTCTAAGACCATAAATTAATTACAGAAGAGTTTATGATCTGTCTATTGACTCATTTCCTATTGCCTACAACCATATGCATGTCTTCCCCATCCTGAAAAAGCCCTCACTTAATCCTTCCAGTCCTGATAATTGTTAGGCTACATCTCATTTGTTCTTTGGCATCAGTCCTCACACTGAAATCATGGGTTTGTATTTAAAAAACATAAAATGTATTCTCTCCACTAATATAGATTGAAATCTTTCCACGTTTCCTCATCTTCTCTTTTTCTTGTATTTATTGTATTTTGTAAATTATCCCTGAAGGATCCATTCAATATTCTGGAAACCTTTCTTGTTAGTTCTTTAATTATTATGGAGCTATGAAGATATACTTGCGTGTATATTTTGTAATATATTTATACACATAGAATATATTATACACGTTGCAGAATTTTTCACTTTCACTATGTAAAAATCTAGGAATGATAATCACGAAATACAGTGAAAAAAATGTAGAATTTCACAAATACATGTTTCTGCTCAAAATTATTGTGATAATTAATTTAATTCAGTAGACTGCCCATACAACTACATGTCATGGTACACAATGTGTATTTTTGGCATAGATGATTGGGCCAATATTGATTTATGCTTAACTGAATTGAAAGACTTTATAGTATTTTGGGATAGATAGGATTTATTTTGGTGACATGTGTGAAGAGTACTTATTAATAATATTTGCTAAACCTCGATGTAGGAATATTAGGATGAAATCACACACTCAGTTTTTGACCATCTATTGTGTGCAGTCTTTTAAGGATGAGAGAAAAAGAGGGAGAAAACAAACACATATAAAAATGGGTATGTAGGTATAGATATAAATTTATACACATATATAATTAAATACACACAGAGAGGAAAATATAGATAGATTAGATAGATAGATATTGTTAGGACATAAGCTCTTTGATTTTAAGAGCTGGTTTGTTTTTTTCTTAATACCTATAATACCTAGCACATTGTCTGGCACATTTTTATTGATTAATTTGAAAAAGTTTGCTCTTATTGCCTATTGATGAAAAGTATTTGGTACTTTGAAGATAATGGTTTTGCTTCTTCAGGTATTTTATTTCCTCTAATGAGATAAAATACAAGTTAATTGGCTAATAAAAATGTATTAAGGTCCTATTATGTGCCAGTAACTGCTAAGCCCTAATGATACAAAAAGAGGTGCAAGACAGTCTGTGCCCTCAAGGAGATCACAATCTGACAGGGGAGATAATTAGCAAATTTATACAAATATATATGTATATATATATATATATGTGTGTGTGTGTGTGTGTGTGTGTGTGTGTGTGTGTGTGTGTGTGTGTGTGTATGTGTGTGTGTGTGTATAGAATAACATGATTTATTACAGAATCATATATATAGAAGATATGATATTTTATAGAATTATATATGTATGTACACAATATATTACCTATATTATAGAATTTTATATGCTCAAAATATAGTATGTATACACACATAGAATATATTATACATGTTACAAAATTATATCTGCACAGGGAATAAACTATTTAATTATAGAATTATATATGCACAGATTATTCTATATATAACATGATTATATATATATATATATATAAAACAATATATTATAGAATTATATATGCAGAATATATTATATATTATAGAATTACAATGTATATAAATACACATATGTACATACACAGAATAATAATAATTACTAGAAGGATAGCACTAGAATTTAAAGGTCTTGGGGAAAATTTCTTATAGAAGATATAGTTTTAGTTGGGATTTAAAGGGAGTCAGAGAAGGCAATAGGCAGAGAGATGTGGTGGGAAAGCATTCCATGCATGAGAGTCAGCCATAGAAAAGACCTGGAACCAAGAGGAGGAGTGTTTTGTTTCAGAATTAATAAGGTGGACAATATTAGTGAGTTGAAGTGTATGAGTGGAAAGGTAGGAGGGGAGTAGGTTTATAAAGGAGTTGGGTGGCACTGTTCATAGATGCTAGGATTGGAGTCAGGAAGACTCACCCACCTGAGTTCAAATCTAGGTTCATATACTTGTTAGCTGTGTGACCCTGCATAACTCACTTAATCATTTTTGCCTCAGTTTTTTTCATCTGTAAAATGAACTGAAACAGGAAATAGCAAACCACTCCTGTATTTTTGCCAAGAAAACCCCAAATGGGATCATAAAGAGTTGGATACAACCGAACGACTATAAGGTTTATGAAGGGCTAAGTAGAAGATTTTTGTATTGATCCTGGAAGTATTAAGAGCTACTTTTTAGAGGAAGTAATATAGTGGGACATAGGCTTTATGAAAATCTCTTTGGTGGTTGAGTGGAGGATGAACTGGAGTAAGGAGAAATTCGAGGCAGGCTGACTTCATCAACAAGTTATTGCAGTAATCCAAGCAGGGGTGATGAGATCCTGCACTAGAGAGGTAGCAATATCCAACTAGAAAAGGGGATGGATTTGAAAGATGTTGCAAAGGTAAAATTGACTGGAAGTGGCAACAGATGTTAGGAGTAGGGGGAAGGTAAGAGACAGTGAGAAAATTTGGATGACTCCTAGATTGTGAGTCTGAGGGACCAGGAAGGTAGTGTTGCCTTTTTCTAATAATAGGGAAGGTAGGGGGTGGGGAGAATTTAGGAGGAAGGGTAATTGAGTTTAAGACATCTAATGGATATGCAGTTTGAGATGCTGGAAAGACAGTTTGAGGTGATGATGAATTCAAAATCTGTACAGAAGTTGGGGCAGGAGAGGTAGCTGTGAGAATCATCAGCATAGAGATAGTAATTTTTAAAAATTTTTTAAAATTAATTTTTATAATTATAACATTTTCTTTGACAGTACATATTCATAGGTAATTTTTTTTTTACAACATTATCCCTTGTACTCCCTTCTGTTCCAAATTTTTCCCCTCCTTCCGGCCACCCCCTCCCCTAGATGGCAGGCATTCCCATACATATTAAATATCTTATAGTATATCCTAGGTACAATATATATGTGCAGAACCGAATTTTGTTGTTGTTGTTGTTGCAAAGGAAGGATTGTATTCAGAAGGTAAAAATAATCTGGGAAGAAAAACAAAACAAAACAAAAAACAGTGCTCACAGTTTATACTCATTTCTCAGTGTTCCTTTTCTGGATGTAGCTGACTCTATCCATCATTGATCAATTGGAATTAGATTAGCATAGAGATAGTAATTAAATACATGGGAGCTGATGAGATCATCAGGGGAAGTAGAGTAAAGGGAGAAGAAAAGGAACAAGGCCAGAACTCTGTGGGCTAAACTCAGAAGGCATAGTCTGGATAAGAATCCAGCAAAGGAGACAGAGAAGAAGTGTCCTGAAAATTCAGAGAGCAGAGAGGGGAGGAGGCTGCAGAGAGGTGAAGGAGAACAGGTATTAAGAAATAGCCATTGGATTTGGCAACTAAGAGAATGCTAATTTTGCAGAAAGCAGTTTTGGTGGGAGAAGATTAGAAGCTGGACTAGAAGGAAGTCAAGAAGTAAGAGGAGAGATGGCTGTTTTGGTATATGGCAGAGGGGATCATCATGACAGATTTAGAGTCAAAGCAGAGTCTAAAGTATTTGTTGCTTTTATATTTAAAAGGCACGTTATCCATTCTAACCCACATTTACGTATAATTTATTTATGTATAATTCTGATCTCAATGCTAGTTTTCATTCATAAGAATGCTGACCCACCTATTTCACTTGCCCAATTAATACCTCCACTTCCAATACTTCTTTCCCCCAAAAAACCCCACTTTTGTTCAACACATGGCTGTTATTTTTAGAGCTTCCTACTTCGGAAAAAAGTGATAGCTGTTGTTGTTTGTCTTGTTCTCAAAGAAATATCAGGGAAATACTGACACTCAAGTGAGTTGGATTTAAATGAAAGAGGGCTGTGCAAAATCACCTGCCTCATTTTCTCCTCCAAAGCCATCTGGGTCCAGTGGCCAGATATAGAACTAAAGATGGCCCCAGATGGGAGACTGTGGCCTTTTTAAAGCTAAATTCTTGGGCAGCTCTCAGTTTGATTAAGGCTACACTAATTTAGTGATAGCTGAAATGGAGTCAGGGTAGGAATAAACATTTATATAATGCCTGCTATGCAAACAAGCACTCTTTTAATCACTTTGATTCTCACGACAATCTTACGAGGTAGGTGCTTATAACCTTATTTTACAGTTGAGAAAACTGAATTAAACTTGTTGAAGTGAGTTGTCCAAGGTCACCCAAGTAGTGGCTGAGACCGTATTTGAACTCAGGTATTTCTGACTACCCTTTATCCCTTTTTCCACTTAGCTGCTTCTATTATGGACTAGATAATATAATAAGTTCAATAAATCAAAATAGGGCAGATCAAAGGGAGAAATGGCTGTTCAGCCGTACTTGCAATGAGAGAAGCTTAGTTAATATCATTATAATAAAATCATCTATCTTAAAATCAGTGGAATGATTTTGCAAAGCTTTAGAATTAAAGAATTTAGAGCTAGAACAGTGGCGAGGAGTCCAAAGTTCTTGCCTTCTCTCCCTTTTAAAAAATACTTCAGTTTTATTGTGATCTTTTATTCTTTAAGTGATATTCTTTCTGAATATGCTCCTGCCGGTGAATTGATTAGCCTGAATTTCTCCAGAGCCCAGGGAGAATGTCACCTACCAATTGGGTGGACTTCAAATAAAGTGAGTATCCAATCTGAAAGGAAAAAAGACATTTCATAGTGCACCAAGTAGGAGCTGCTCCAGTCCCCTAACTACATTCTTGATTTATGCAGCTTCTCAGATGCCCCTAGAGCATACAGCCAACCACTTGCATTCTGCCACATTTAATTGGACCAATGGGGTATTGTTCTTCCATACAAGGAAAGCTGATTACTTGCCCTCCACTGGTTCCCCTCCTGGAGAGCTTTCAATAGTTTGTTACAGACTTGTCTCAACTGAGCTGTTCATGCACCAGTGCTGCTTTGTGCTTCTTGCAGATGCTACACTGGACAGCCTCTCCCAGAGGAGAGAACAAGGTTGACACTTTAGTCATACAATGTTTCTAATATGGCATCGCTTTTCTCCCTTGGCGCTCCTTGCTCTTGTTGTGAGTAATTTTCCTTGCAGCAAAGATGAAGCAAAAAATTAACAACCCCCACTTCCAATGTATTAGTACAATGTAAGCAATATTCTAAGTCTGTTTTCCCCCACATCTCTAACAAAATGAAATGATTATTTCTTTCCTTCTCCTGAGCTCCGTGCCTAAAAAAATAGAGCCTGTAAATTATTTCTATTTCTATTATTCTATTATATTCTGTTATTTCTATAAAAGTAAATAAAATGATTAATAAAATGTTTAAATTCAATTTCAGATTCTAAAATGTGTATATACACACATACAAATGAATACACAAAATCTTAGCTTTAGAACATATTTATCACATAATAGAATTCCCAGCTCCCAAGTCTTCTTTACATTAAATTTTCTCAGTACAGATTTTTTATACTTTTTTTTGACCTCTAGTTTGTTCCTGCTTTGCTTAAAATGTTGCATCCAGAACTGAACACAATTGCTCAGGCATTGCCCGAACTGAGAAGAGCACAAAGAAACTACTTGGGCACTATGCTTGTCTCTCCAACATAATTGAGTATTCAGAATTAGAATTCTTGAATTTCGATAGAAATAGAATAATATGGACTGCCAGCTGGGAGAAAACTAAAACCTCCATTTGATCAATGCTGCTTTTGTTTTTCATTACCTTTGGCACTGAAATGACAACCATATCTACAAACCTATGATAGCTTTAGTGTTTGTATTCTTTCCTTTGATCTATATGCTCCAGTTTTAAAAATTGATTCAGGACAAAAACATTAATATATGGAAGCCAAATTTGATGATCCTCCGAGAAATGAGTTACAGTGACCCTCAGACTACAGTGCATGACTAAGCCCATACTTAAAGCTTTTCCATTCAGTAGGACCTTTTAGTTTGTGCTCTATGGAAATAGTCATTGTGTTAAAGCTCCCTGTAGTGATTGTATTTTTTATTTGTTAATTTTCTAAGAGATGGTGGATATTCAATAAATGTCAGTGGCTTCTTATAAATTCTTGGATCAAATAAAAAAATCCTCTGTTTGGTTTTTAAAGACCTTCCTACCTTTCCAGTCTTTTTCTACCTTAACTGCTCTTCACATAGTTCTATAACCCAGGGCGTGCAATGGCCTTTTTGCTGTTCCTGGCATACTGGACCAATTCTGAACCTTTTCACTTTGTGTTTCTCTCGCTTGAAAGTTTTCTCTCTTCTCTCTTCTCTCTTCTACACAGCTTGGAAGTTGTGATTTATCCCCTATGCTTTCAGGTTTCAAAGTCCCACCTTCTGCTTGTTGAAGCAAGAAACTTTTCTCTGTCCTCCATAATCTTAATGCTTTTCCTTTGAGACTATCCCCAATGTAACTTGTGGTTATTACACAGTTGTTTACATACAGTCTCCCCCATTAGACTAGAAATTCCTTGAAATCAGATACTAGATGTTTTTTCCCCTCTTTTTAAAAATCTTCAAAACTTATCGCTATACCTGACAAATAGTAGGTATATAAATCCTGGTTGATTATCTGACTGATCAAAATTATCATGACTATTCAAAGGATCTTTGATCTCAATAATATTAGTATTCCTTCAAATGATGCAGAGTGCAGTCTATCAATTTAAACATCCTTTGTGATGCTTGCTTGTGAACTTCCTCCCTCTACCTTCCCCCAAATTTACCACCAGTATGTTGAGGGATTTTTTTTTTCAATTCCTATCGACAGAATGGGAGTAGCTAGGCAATATAGAGAGTATAGAGGGATAGACTTCTGAATCAGGAAGAACTGATTTCTAAATTTCCCTCAAACCACACTCAGATTCACTTTAAGGTTTGAAAATACTTCATAAAGATTATCTGTGTTTGACACTGGAGGTTTTCCTAACTCCAAGTCCTATCCTCCTTGTACAGCATCATCCACCTTGCCCCTAAGTACACACTATGAATCAGGCATTGTGCCAGTTACTGAGAATATAGAGATAAAAATGAAACTGCCCTTAGCCCCTAGGAATCATTGTCCTATTGGGAGTAATACATATGTAAATATAAAAGTATATACAAAATGTATACAAGGTAATTTGGTAAGGTAGTTTATTGAAGAGGGTAGAAACATGATCAGATGTGCACTTTAAGAAAATCATTTTGGCTTCTGGGTAAAGAATTAATTGGAAAGGAATGAGATTTGAGGCAGGGAGACTAATAGGAAGTTGTCATTTTGGGGAAAGGTGAGTGAGAATGAGGAGACAGGTGATTAGTACTAATGATAATGTTTGGAGAAAAAATGGTGGATGAGAGATATATTGTGGAGATAGAATTGAGGAAAACTGGCATCTCTCTGGGGTGAGGGAGAATGCAAAATCAAGGATGACTCCAAGACTGCAAAGCTGGGTGGCCAAAAGAATGCCAACACCTTTGACCTAAAACAAAGAAGTTTGAAAGATAGGTGAGTCTAGGGAGCAAGTTCTACTTTGGAAATGTAGACACCCAATATCTACCTAAGAGACACAAGTAGTTTTATCCCTGCTTTAACTCAGAACTCTTGAGCTCAAGCAATCCACAAAGACCCCCCAGTTTCAGGAATTAGAGGTATATGCTACCTAACATGATTTCTTTCATATTTTTAAAAGGGTTTTTTCTGATTGATTGTTTTTGGTGAGCATCCTTTATGTGCTAGGTACTACATAGGAACTCAAATTTATATAGTGCTTTAAGGTTTACAAAGTATTTTCCTCACAAAAACTTAGTGATATAAATAATAGAAATATCATTACCCCTAAATTACAGAGAATGAAACTGAGGTCCATAAAGATAAACTGATTTGTCATTGGTCAGACAGTTCATAATAAGTCTTGGTATTTGAAGAAGGAAAGTTCTTTTAACTTATGTCTTGGCCAATGAGATAATCGAGTTTTTCTTTGACTCTAGAAAACTCTCTTCTTTTCTTAAATCTCATTCTGTTTAGATGCCACTTCCTTCAAGAAGTCTCCTTTTTTAGGATTCCTTAGATTTCTTTGAGTAATTTGGCCTTATAGATTGGAAGCTCCTTGCCCTTGCAGACTATATTGCACTTTTGATCATTGTTTCCGCAGTATCTTATTGGCTCTTTTTAATACCTAGCAGGTGGTTGAGAAATGAATTGAAAGACAACCTTAATTCCTAATTTCTACATGCAATGGATTTTGATGGCTTGCTCATTAGTTATGAAATCTTAGGGAAAAGGTATTGCCTGGGCCTTCTTAAAAATCAAATATAACATGTGTACTCAGCATAATCTGAAAAGGAATTGTTCTATATAAATGAATTTTTCTAATAATTGAAGCTTCTGTTTTTCCAAAAATATTTAAATCATTACATAATTCTATATATTTAATATGTTTTATACAATATAATGTTTATACAATATAATGTTTAAACCTTATTTGATACTATCCTTCAGATAAAGGTTTTAATTTTTGAGGTCAAGGTGACTAGGATTCAAGCTGTCTCTGTCACATAGTTGCATGAACACGGACAAGTCACGTAGTACCAGTATTCTTGGCAACTCTCTCAGACCAGACATTTGAGGAGTTTTTATGAGCATTTATTTTAGTTTTCCTTACTCCTCCTATGCCCTTACTCCCCATGAAATCACACGTCTGAAACAAAAACAATGAATAAACCAACTCTAGTGGAACTTAAATCAAGAACACGAAAAACATTTTTAATATAAAAGGTCACAGAATTAAGAGATTATTGGAACTGGAAAATACCTTAGAATTCATCTGGATAAAAACCTCCTGATTATACAATTGAGGAAGGCGAGATCTAGAGATAATCTTTGCAAACAAAATCAGTTATTTTTCCATTAAATATATTTTCAATATTTATAATATCAGCCTTTTAAGCACTATATTGAAAAAAAATTGTTACCCAAAATAATTGAAGTAGGATGGCTGAGTTTACTACTTTTTAGAAGTAGGATTATAGTAAATTTATTCTGAACTCTACCTGATGTTTATCCCCCTTGCCAATCAGTCTTTCTCTCCTTCCTCCCAAATCAAAGACTAGCTGTTTATTACTTGCATCTTTTTTACTAAATCACTACCACTCCCTTCCCATTCCTAGCAGGATCAAACTAAGGTCTTCATTGTCCTAGGAAAAAGGTGTGTGTCTATTTCCCTAATTTCCAAACCAAAATACTCATCTTTCTGGCTGCTTCATTAACTGTAATGAAGGTATTTCAGGGCAGAAACTGACTTTGCTTTAGTATTTGCATCTCTTGGGAACTTATCACTCACTATGTTTAGCCCATAGTAAGGCTTGGGAAATGCTTTGCTATTTGGAATAAATTTTGTTTTCAGTGAATTAACAGTCCGTCTTTTGCTATTTCTGCCTACTTTAAAGTATTTTATTTTATTGGAAAGGAAGAGAACCTGTGTTTAAATCCTAGCTAGCCTTCATGCTACCTTGTCACTGTGGTCAAGAGAATTCATTTCTTGCAAATTAAGACAACTCTAAGGTACCACTATATACCTCTCAGATTGGCTAAGATGACAGGAAAAGATAATGGTAAATGTTGGAGGGAATATGGGAAAAATGGGACACTGATGCATTGTTGGTGGAGTTGTGAACTGAACCAACCATTCTGGAGAGCAATTTGGAACTGTGTACAAAAGGCTGTCACACTGTGTATACTTTGATCCAGCAGTCAGGATCAAAACTACTGGGTCTGTATTTCAAAGAGATCATAAAAAAGGGAAACATACCCACATGTGCAAAAATGTTTGCTAATCATTGTTTGTAGAAGCCCTTTTTGTGTGGCAAGGAATTGGAAACTGAGTGGATGTCCATCCCTTGGAGAATGGCTGAATAAGTTATGGTACGTGAATCTTATGGAATATTATTGTTCTGTAAGAAACAATCAGTAGGCTGATTTCAGAAAGATCTGGAGAGACTTACATGAACTGTGCTGACTGAAGAGAGTAGAACCAAGAGAACATTGTACCCAGCAACAACAAAATTATATGATGGACGTGGCTCTTTTCAACAATGAAATGCTTCAAGCCAGTTCCAGTAAACTTGTGGAGACAGCCATCTACATCCAAAGAGAGGATTATGGGGACTGAATGGGGAGCACAACATAGTACTTTAACCTTTTTTGTTGTCATTTGCTTGCTTTTTTTTTTCTTTTTGATCTGATTTTTCTTGAAAAATTGTACATGTTTAATATATATTAGATTACTTGCTGTCTAGTGGAGGATATGGGGGAAGGGAAGGAGAACAAATTTGGAACACAAGGTTTTGCTAGGGTGAATGTTGAAAGCTATCTTTGCATATATTTTGAAAACAAAAAACTATTATTTTAAAAAGGAGAGAGAGAATTAATTTCTCCAAGTCTGAGTTTCAGTAAAATGGGTGCTTTGAACTTAATGGTCTTTGTGGTTCCTTCTGGCATCAAATCATTGTTTCTAATTATTAAAGGCAGAATTAAAACTTAGGTCTTCTGTCTCCAAACCCCACTCTTACCCCTGGATACTCTTTCCACCAATCAGGTATCCAGCCAATCAGAAAACAGTTGTTGGCCAGACCTGCAGCAGTGCCAGCAAATCACCTGCAGTCAGAGTCTTTCTGGGAAACCCACCCATTTCTCTAGTTTCCTTTCCTGCAGTCCCATTACATCTGAGTGTAGGGTCGAGCTTGCAGTCCAGTCTACCTGCTGATTTTCAGAAGGGGTGGTGAGGAAGACTTGGAAAGTCTTCAGTAGAACTGCTGCTTTGTCTGGTCACTCTGGGATCTACCTCTACGTTGGGTTCATCAATGGGGACGACTCATTCTACTCATGAAGGAAAAACCGCCCCTACCTCCTTGAATGGGGTAAGGGACAAGTTTCTAGAAGACATTTTAATGGGGTTGAGGGGATGATGAAAGAAGGGGCTTAGTAATATAGGTAAATTTCAACAGAAACTTTGATCATCCAAATTCTAGTTGACAACGTAACTGCTGTTTTTCATTCTAGTAGCATTTACTCCAGTAGTCATGTATAAGCTTTTGGTCCTGCATATGATTTGGTTGAAGTGAAATAATTTATGATTAAATCACATAAGATACCTTCTTCTCTTGATATTTTTGTTCTCAAAGAAGAGTCTTGCTCCAGGAAGTATCTTTATATGAATAGAACATTAGCCCTGACAGATTTCCACTTGACAAGTTGAAAAGACTTTCCTTCCCATAAGCCTTTTCAACTTGGTATCTTTGGGAAGGACTGTTTCAGTTACTCGTGAAGTATAAGATACAAACTCGGTAGGATTTTTTTTTAGTTCAGCAAGTCATTAAATCGTAGTTTAAGAAGAAGAATATCTGTTATTTATATGGTGATTAGATCCTCCCAAAAAGCTTTTTCAACTCGGTGTCTACGGGAAGGATTGTTTCAGTTATCCAAGAACCAGTTTAGGGAAGTATAAGAAGATACAGATTTGTGTAGAATTTTTTTAGTCATAGCAAGTTATTAAACCATAATTTAGTAATAACATCTATTATTTATATGATGATTTAAAGTTTATACAATGTTACAGGATATGTTATCATTTACAGAGAAGCAAACTGAGCTCTGGTTAAATAATTTGGTCAGAGGTCATATAGCTGGTAAATGCGAGTCAAGATTTGAACTCGGATCTTCAGGTCCAACAATGGATTGATTCACTGCTATTCAATTCAATATTTTCTCCACTCTACTCCATCCACTCTGCCCATAATAAAGCATAAAGATTTGTGGTCTGAGTTGGTAGGAGACTCAAGCTGGCAAAATCTAGGATTTCTGTTTGAATTATCAAAGTTGGGATTATTAAAACCACTTATTCCCGTTAGGAGACTCAAGCTGGCAAAATCTAAAATTTCTGTTTGAATTATCAAAGTTGGGATTATTAAATCCATTTATTCCCATTAGGAGACTCAAGCTGGCAAAATCCAAAATTTCTGTTTGAATTATCAACGTTGGGATTATTAAATCCACTTATTCCCGTTAGGAGACTCAAGCTGGCAAAATCTAGGATTTCTGTTTGAATTATCAAAGTTGGGATTATTAAGTCCACTTATTCCCGTTAGGAGACTCAAGCTGGCAAAATCTAGGATTTCTGTTTGAATTATCAAAGTTGGGATTATTAAATCCATTTATTCCCGTTAGGAGACTCAAGCTGGCAAAATCTAGGATTTCTGTTTGAATTATCAAAGTTGGGATTATTAAAACCACTTATTCCCGTTAGGAGACTCAAGCTGGCAAAATCTAAAATTTCTGTTTGAATTATCAAAATTGGGATTATTAAGACCACTTATTCCCCTGGTTAGTTTCATGTCATCTTTGCCAAACTTAATCTTGTACATTTTCACCCCCATTTACAAAGACAATATTAACTTGTAGCATCTGGATCTGTTTAAAGAATATCCTTTCCTTCAGTTGTACTTTGGATTCTTTATAAAGGTGCATGGACAGAGCAAAGTGAATCCTAGATTTAGGAAAGAGAAAAAAAAGAAATAAAAGTCTTCTATTTCTCCCTTTCTTTGCTGTTCCCCACTCCCTTTCCAAAGCTAGCAGCTAGCTACGCCTTTCAGTTAACTCTTTTGTCTTTGCTGGGAAAAACATGTGTTTATAGGTAACAATGAAGGAATTATTAAAGAAAAACTTTTTACTTTCTTTTCTGCTAGACATGTTCATAGCACAGAAATACTTAAAGATGGGATATAAGTGCCAACTTTTTTCCATTATAATTGGTGATGAAAGATGTCCTGGCCTTGGAGCTGGAGGAAACTAGGTCTCTAAAATCACAAGATTTAACTTGAAGCCTTTTCTCTGTGAAGCTGTTTTTTAAATAATAAATAAATCCTCAAAGGCTGGGATACCTTAAGCTCATTTTCTTCTCTGGGTGGGATATGAAATTAATTGGACTTCTTTATTAGTATGTGTAGTTATTGAACATACAGAAAGATCTTTTTTTAAATCGAGCCATCCTCTGGGACTGAGAACTTTGGCCCCTACTGCCCCAGGGTGAGTGATTTACTATTTAGTGAATTTGGAGAGAGGTAGGAAAAGGAACTTTTTGACTCCTAGAGGAAAGCTTCGTAACCTCTGGGAAACTCTAGGGTTAACCAGTCAGACCCTGTAGACTTGAGACCTGGGTTTCTTAAACATTTTCGCTGGCAACTCTTTTTCCCTGCAGAAATTTTTACATAATTCCAGGTATGTTGGTATATAAACTAGGGTATACAAATCAAATATTTGCTGATAATAAATTATAATTTTGCAAGCCCCACATTCAGTCGTAAGACCCCATATGAAGTCATGAACCAATTTTAAAAGTTGGGTTTTAAGGTAGTAGAATGTGTTCAAGGTACCCCACAGTAGCAAGTCATTGCTCCCCAAGTTTACCTGTAAGATATTTCAGAACCTCTTTTGAAAAGATGACTAATACCATTCTGAGAGTCATAGAATATTAAAGCTGGAAGATCCCTTAGAGATCATCCAGTCCGACATAACATCCACCTCTCCACCCTTACTCACTCACACTTGCATTGTACGGATATGGACTTTGAGTCCCTTGAAAGTTAAGTCCAAGGACACAGAACACAGCTGTCCAATGCTTCTGCTTAGACAATTTCCCCAAAATACTATATAACTATTCTTAGTTTACATTTTTCTTCATTTTTTTCTCATTCCTGCTTAACCCAGCATAAACATACTTTTTTTCTGTCTAAGTTAAAAAAATAATTTTATTTTAGCTTAATGGTAACTATCTTACATGGATGGGACATCTGCAAATTCCTGAGATGCATAGAGCGTGAGCCAAAAAAATTCACAGAAGTACTTCTTATAGTATATTTTCACTTTTTGTGGGAAATGAACTTCAATTCATTTTGCAAAGAGAGAATTACTTATTGCTTTAATTACTTTCAAAGTTTTTCCACAAAGAAACTTATTTAGTAAAGCCTCATTAAACTAACCTATTCAGGAAATAAAGAATTCTGCATAAATCTGGTTAACTCAAGTTATTTTTAAAAATATGCAGCCCTTTGTGCTTCAACCCTTATTAAAAAAAATCTTTCTAAATTACATCATCCTATTGTTCAGCTTCTCTGTGGGAAACATGATTGAATCTTCCATTGATCACCCTTAGGTTGATGACCCCATCTGAAGTCCCAGAGACAGATCAGCAGCCTATATATCCCTGCCTATTCCATAAGAGGCACATTGGGTGGGAGAAAAGTATCTCTGCATCCTCAAACCAAATGTAACCTTTGCACTTTCTGTTCTCCTTAATAACGGGTATGCTATTAGTTTTATTTTGTTTTCATGACCTCAGGACAAAATTTTGAGATATTTTTCACTCCATTTCTTGAAAGTAAATATAAATAAATAAAAATGCTTCCCACCTCCTTCCATAAATATCTGTGTTATGTTTATGTTTGTGCTGCTGTATACATATGTTTGTAGATGTTTATTAATTCAAAGTCAAAGCTATTTCTTATTAATGAAGGGCTCTGGTGAAGGCAGTTTTTGCCAGTTTGGGTTTTGCCATTCCTCATCACAATAACTGGAATTCCTTACTGCCTTCTGTTTTGGAAAAGTAATCACAGTTGTCAATTGTTTCTCTTCTTTTTGCATTCAACTTAAGAGTCAAAGAAGATAGAAGTGCAATATCTTGGTTTGCCAAATATAAGCCATCTTCAGATTTGGAGCCACCTGCTCCTTTTAAAGTAGTTGTTTAAAATAAGCTTTAAGCCCCCACTTGACTGTGGAACTCGGCCTGGCAGCCAGCTAGCCGGATGCCTGCTCAGAGCCCTTGAGGAGATTTGTGTTCAATTCAGCTATCCCCTCCTCCAATCTCCCACTCAGATTCTTCCTTGACATCACTATTCACATGAAAATTCACATCTTGTTTTTGATTATGAAAATGCAGGGAAAATAGTAAAGTTTAAATTGGAAGGTTGAATGGATATATAGAAAGGTATAAATAAGATCATACACACATCTAATTCTAAAATAATAGAACCATTTTAAGGAGCTTTATATATATGGGTACAGATATATGTATATGTTATATATTATAATATATAAAATTTTAGAATTTACATATATACACACACACAGGTATATATATATATATATATATATATATATATATATATATATATATATATATATATATATATATATATATATATATATATATATATATATATATATATATATATATATATATATATATATATATATATATATATATATATATGTCTAATTCTAAAATAATAGAACCATTTTAAGGAACTTTATATATAAGAGTATATATAGAGAGAGTTAACCAGCCAGACCCTCTCCCTCTCTCTCTCTCTCTCTGTATATATATATATATATATATATATATATATATATATATATACACATATAATTTATGTATTTATTATATGTATATATATGTTATATGTATATTTATATGTGTATATGTTCGTATATATGTCCAACTGCTGATTGTAACACTATAGAATATCTAATAGAACCATTTTAAGAATATATATATATATATATATACATATATGTATATACAGTACATATATATGTCTAATTCTAAAATAGTAGAAACATTTTAAGGAGCTTTATATATATGGATACATATACATATATATATATATTATATGTATATATGTATATGTTTTCGCATATATGTACACAATGCTGATTGTAACACTATAAAATGTCTAATTCTAAAATCATAGAACCATTTTAAATATTTATATATACACATATATATACACATACATAAATGTCTAATTCTAAAATCATAGAACCATTTTAAATATTTATATATACACATATATATACACATACATAAATGTCTAATTCTAAAATCATAGAACCATTTTAAAGAGATAGATAGATAGATAGAGGTACATATATGTATATGTTCACACTGCTGATTCTAACACTATGAAATATGTAATGAAATACTCCAAAAAGGGGACCCATATAAAGAAGAAACTGTTTAAATTTCCTAATTTTTCACTTAAACTTTGTTTCTTTTATGAGCACCCTTTATTCTCTTTCTAAATTCTTCTAAGAGATAAAATTGAAAACTTTAGAAAATTTGGAGGAGGGGAATTTTTTCTGTTTGGAAGTTATAGGAAAATTGAAAAACCTTTTTAAAGCTTCCTTTACACATCTCATATTAACTTTTTTTTTGAGATCACAAGCTAGGTATTTTATATATCTATGTATTTTTATAATATTGTATTCATAATCCATTCAGATTGTTATTCTGTATCTACTAACTGAATATATAGGTAGTCCTTGATTTTATGGATGTGTTGCCTACAAAAGATTAGTCTTAAAAATGATGACGATATCACAATTTGGGATGGTGGGGACACATTTTCTTTTGCTGCAAACCTTTGTCCCTGGAACAATATATAGCTTGCTCATAATTTATGACCAGAAGTAAGTTTCAAATGAAAGAGGAAATGGATATGGTGGAAGCATCAGCAGGGAATGTTTGAGGCAACAGCTGGCAGATAGAGGGATTCTCATAGAGAGAAAGGGAGATACAAAGATAGAAGCTCTCAAAGGGAATAAATAGGGATAGGTAATAGAGGCTGATAATCTCAGAGATATACCAGTGTCAGGGAGAGATTAGAATTGGGAGCAACAGTGAATCCGTAGGTAGTTTGAGTCTTTTGGAATTTTTTTTTTTTTGTTTTTAAATTCTAAAACATCAAAACATCAAACATCAAAAACATCAAAAAAGTACGTACACAAAAGAATATACGGAAGATTGCAAATAAAATTGTAAATCTCCATTTAACGCTATTTGCTTTTTAAATTCTTTAAAATTTTATTTATTTATGTATTTGTTTATTTATTTATTTTGGGTTTAGGTCTTATGGGACAGATGGAGAGAAATGGATTTGCCATTTTGTAAATGTCTGTACTATGTCCCTAGCAGCTATATGTCAAATGGTATTATTGGGAGGTGGGTAGATTTGTGGCTCTAACTGTGGCAGAGGCTAGTGGCCTTAGTTTTAGTTGTGGCAGGGAGAAAAAAGGAGATTATACTAGCCAAGGTAGGGAATGATTAGTGGAGTGACTAGTCACTTAATAAAGGTCTGTTTTTCATTTGAACATTTTTAATTTGGTGACTGGCTCTACTTCTAAGCAGTAAACTAGATGACCTAGTGGATAGAGCACCAGACCAGAAGTCAGAAATATTCCTTGTCTTGAATTCAAATCTGGCCTCGGACAATTATTAGCCTGTGTGACCACAGATAACCCAGTTTGTGTTCTTCCTCACCTGTAAAATAATTAGAAAAGGAAAAGGAAAATCACTCCAGTATCTCTGCTAGATACCTTCTAATATGTAGTTTTACTAGTAGGAGTGGTGATATTCATAGCAGAACTAGTAACAACATGTGTGTGGGGGTGTGTACATGTTTATTTAGTTTTATTTTATGAAATGCCACATTCAGCAATTTCTGCTGCTCCTTCTTTTGCTGTCTCACTTTATCATCTTTGCTCTAGTTAGGTAAGATCATTTCCTCTTTTTTTCACTTGTTAATTTCCTTTATGATTTGGATGGGAGTACAGCCAAATAAAGAGATAAGTTTACTTTCTTATGTTAAAGAAGACAACAGCAGGAAAGGGATTTAGAAGCTCTGTCTCATGCCAAGGTCTTGGCCACTGTGTTGCAGAAGGGATACACTTGGCAGAATACCAGATCTCATTCCTGCACTGAACATGAGAGATGTTCTGTATTCTGCAGCTTTTGAAAGTATCCCTATATATAATATCAAATTCTACTTACTTTTTAACTCCCCAAAATATAGTAGTCATATTCTCTCATCATTTACCTTTCTGCCTTTGAGAATTTCCAAATGAGACAGTTCTTCTAGCCTGAGCAGGATGACAGAATTCTTCCTGTTTCTTAGCAAATTTTATTACTAGATTTACTCTTGATGTTTTATCTTTTTAAAGTTGACTTATCTGTGATTTTGGCCAAGATACAAACAAAGTTAATTAATTCAGATAACAGTATTGCTAATGATATTAGAATCTTTAGGAAGTCCTACAATTGAAATCAGAAAAATCCCTAAAAGTTTTTGAAAAAAATGAACATTTTCTTCATCTTTTCACTAACTCTTCCTAACTTTAAGAGATCATATTTCATACTATCAAAACTATTTTCTTGCCTTCTCTCCTTCCAGTGTTCATCCTCCCACCCTAACTCTTGCTACCTTTCATGTTCATATTTCCAAAACTTCCCTATAAAATTATCAAAATTATTTTCCTGTCTTCTTCCAGTATTCATCCTCCCACCCTAACTCTTCCTTGCTTTCATGCTTCATATTTTCATGCCTTCCGTATAAAACTATCAAAACTATTTTCCTGCCTTCTTTCCTTCCCTTGTGAATACGGTCTAGGTGGCAGACATGATTAACAACTGGGCAGACATTCTTACACCAACAAGAAAGAATAGATATATAGATAGAGAGAAAGATGGATGAATACCACTATCCTGGAGACTGAGGGAAAATACTCCCCCTAACCCCTTTCTACCTGCCCTATCACACACCAATGCTAACTTTAACCTAAAAATATACTAGAGAAAAGAGCTCTGTCAATGTCTTTTCAAATAGAATTCCATGCTTTTTCCATATTAACTCAGGATCAGAGTTCAAAGGAATAGCCAAACTCTGGGTCTCCATCTCCCAGTTTGGTTTCCATAGTGACATGCCATCCTCTTTTTTTTTTTTGACCAACATTTAGAAAACTAAAACATGTTTTCATATGTACAGATTTTTTCAGATGGAAGTACATCTAAGGAAATTTAACACATGAGAAAATGATTATGGCAAACAAGGTTCTTCTCAATAGAAAAACCAGAGACCCCAAGCAAAAGATAAGATTTTCTATCATAATCCTGACCTTTCTTTAGTTCCATCAACTGTGTTGGTTTCCTGCTAACTTTTGTTCCATCTGAAGGGAATACTTCAAGTACCTCTTTCCTTTGATTGTCAAATAGTTATAGTATTTAGGAAAAGCCATATTTGAGATTGCCTTATATCTGTAAGTTTCATAGTTTACTAGGGTGTAGTGCTGGAAGGAATTTAGTCAATCCCTTATTTCTGAAAGCAAAAAACTGAGTCACTCAGAGGCTGAGACCTGGCCAGCATCATTATGCCAGTAAACTGCAAACCTTACATTTTCTTTCTTTCAATTTTTTAAAAATTATGAACTTAGATATACTCAAAGGGAGAATTTCCATATATACAGAATATGCCTCCCACCCAACAAACTCTCCATTTGCTGCTTGTTTTTTAAAACACATATTCCACACATTACTTTGAAAACTGTCCTGCTTCTCTTTCCTTCTTTATGAACTTAATTTTGTTCTCCTCTGCATATTTTTTAAACATTAAAATTTGCCCTCTTTTTTTTTGGTAGTACTATTTATTGCTAACCTTTTTCTCTTGCATTCCCCCTACACACACATATACTCTCTATCCTCTTCCCTAAATTAAAAACTGAAAAGGGAAAAAAATTATGACTAAGGATAGTCAAGCAAAATAAATTCATTAAGTGATCATAATAAGTGACCTTATTTTGTAATAATAATGCATTTTATATCCTTTATCTAAAGGTGGAAAGGAACATACTGGTATAAACTTAAGCTGTCAGTAGAAGAAAAAAAATACATACAACAACCACTTTGAAACTTGGTAGTTCCTAAGTGAGCTAAGTGTATAATATTTCTATAATCTCAGTAAGCAAAGGGTAAGAATAATGCCACATATAGCATTGTTGGCACATTTGCTGAGTGAATTCATCTCTTCAATGTGTATGTCCAATGTTTATAATTTTGATTGATCAAGGGGAACAAATCCTGGGGCTTTACTCGTTTAGCCTTTGAAAAATCCATGAAAAGGTCTCTGAATAGATCAAATATGAAGAAATTGAGTTTTCTCCCATGTAATACCAGGCTCTTAATCTTGATTTTGACCAGATTTAGAATTTAATTTATATCCACTTATACTTCAGGAATCCATGCAAAAAAGGTCTTATTGTCATTAAATATTCCCTAAGCTAAGCTTGAAGTGTTGAGTGCCCTTGTGGTTTGTTTAGTTTGATGGGGCAGTCACCCTTGGAGTTTTGATAAATTGGCTTAATAGACAATAGGAGGGTTTGTATTACTAAAGCTTTGCCTATTCAAGATATATCACTGAAAAATCCTGGCTAAACCAAGCTCTGTGTGTGTGGTCTCCAACTCTCTTTGTCCTCCAATGGAAATATAATATGACTTGGGAGAAAAGTAGATTACTTTTCTTTTTTCTTGTAGGGAATTATGTGATTGAAATATAGTCTTGGTTTTGTAAAGCTTTATCTTTCCTCCCTCCTTTGAAATGAAACTATCAAGTACAAAATCTCTCCCTAAACCTCCCAAATGCTTTATAAGCAATACTGATAGATGTCTGCCATAATTAAGAGGTTAGCACAGGGCAATAGTAAAAAGCTTGGTTCAATACTCTTTTCTACTCTGGAGTTTTAATTTCAGCCCTGTTGGAGTATGATTAAAAAAAAAATTCGCTTAGCTTCCTTCTAGCCATTTCACTCATGGACTCTAGCAAAGAGATTTCTAACTTGAAATCACTTTGGAGCTCCTTTTAAAAATATCTTTAAGGTATATGAGACCTAACTCCCCATTAAGAAAAAGATATGTACACGTGCCATCAGTGACTTTTTTATGGGCTTATGGGGCAAAACTTACCTAACTATGATTAGAGAATGTGGGAGCCTGGATCGATTGTTTTTCTGTGACCTTCAAGACCAGAGTCAATGCTGTATGCAATTGCTGTATAATCTTTCATCATGACCAGAGAAAACATCAGTCTCTAGCAGCTTGAACCATTGCACTATTTATCTCTTATCAGAATGAAGCAGTGGTAAGTGTGCAACAAGTTACTTCATCTCAAAAAGGGGATTACAATAGCAAATACTTCCCTTGGGTTGTTGCATGGATCAAATACATTATTAGTAAAATAAAGTAGAATAAAAATAATAGATAAAGTTCTTTGCAGATCTTTAAGCACTATATAAATGCTAACTCATCACCATCATCATCAAAATCACCAGTCATCAAGATATATTTTTACTTTATTTGGAGTAACTTTCCAAGTTTTCATGGCTCTTTTTTCCCTACCTTTGTGATAAATGTTACCAGTATTTTTTATGAAGATCTTTTTGTATATGTTTTGTATATGTTTATCATATTATTTTTATTACATCTGTAGAACTGGGTAAATATTACTGCATATAGATATTATTCTATGTGTCTTTTGTGGTACTTCTTTTTCATAAATCTTTCAGGCTCTTAGTGTGTTTTCTTCTTTATAATCATCTTCCATTTTAATGTAACTGATAATTCTTGGAACAAAATGCTTCTCTTAAATTTAATATTTCACTATTTCAAAGAAGTAGTGATTTCATTGGTATGGGTATTCTCCTCTCTAGTATGTAGGTCTGTACTTTAGATAATCTTTGCAAATTTCTGTGACTAAAAAATTCATCCTACAATTTAGTGAGTTTCACGGCTCTTATTTTGAATCCTTTTCAACTTGGTAAGAAAAACAAACATTTATTAGGTCATTACTGTGTACTGGGAACTATGCTGAGCACTAGGGATACAAAGAAAGTCAAAATCTCTGCTTTTCAGGTATTCATCTTTTAATGGAAAAGACAAGAGGTTAAAACAAAAACTCTTTAACACACACATATACCCACTGTAAATAGGAATTAATCTCAGAAGAAAGACACTAGCATTGAGAAAGATCTGGAAAGGCCTCTTGCAGAAGGTGGGGTTTAAGCCAAGTCATGAAAGAAGCCAGACAATCCAAGAGGCAGACATGAGGAAGAAGAGTATTCTGGGAAACAGTAAATACAAGAGAATGGAATTGGGCATGAAATATCCTATGGAAGGAAAGCAAAAATACTCCATATCACTAGACTCACTTGACAATCCAACTTGACTTTTCATACTATAGTAAATCTTAGTGAAAGTACCATAAACTGTTTTTTTATTACAATTATTTATATCTTTGACTAATGAATTTCTCCTTATTTTCATATTTCACTGCCATGAACCTAACACAATACAGCATATATTAGAGACTTAAGTGTAACAAATGAAGAAATCCATATTGAATGATGGCACTTCGTCAATGACATTTTTTTCTTAATTCAGACCCATACTATCACTTAAAATGGCTTGAGACTAAGGTCATTCAGAATCAGAACTAAAGCTGAGGCTGTCCATAAGGAATACCAATACCACCACTTCAATTTGGTTTTGATTTCCCTTCTTTTTGTTATGAATATATGAATAGGGCCTGGGAGGGAGATTTTTTTTTTGAGAAGAAGGGAACTCTTCCTAATTGTGTAGAAGATTCAGACTCTTGGATGGTTGGCTCTTGAAGGCTGTTCACAAGGGAGATGCCCGGTAGATAAGCCAGACCACCAGCAAAGTCAAAAGCCAGTGGATACTTTATCGTCATCATGGGGGAAGGATTGGAATGGATGTGCCAGAGCTGGGTCAGCAAACCATGGAGTCAGCGGTTCTGGGAATCCAGGGTAGATCAGGGTGAGTCATAATGTGTGGGCATTGCGGGCTTGCTAAAATGTGCTCCTGCACAGCCCTCGGATCTCACACTGACCTTTATCTGCGTGTATTTTTGTGCATGCAACAAGGCATCATGAAAGCTTTCTTCCCATTTATCCGTGTTGTAGAAAGTCCTGACCGATAGACCATTACAAATATTGCTGCTTCTTGCCTTCCAGAGTCGAGAGGAGAAGGGGTCATGGATCCCGAGCTGAATCTGTGCCCTTGTCTCCATCCCTGTCCCGCCCACCCATGGGCGCCACAGTGATCAGTGACAGGAAAGCCAGGATTTATTTCGGGCTACATTCTCACATCTAGATCATTCTGTGCAGTGACACATAGGTCAAGGCCACATGCATTCCATTGGGCTTGGGCGATCCTTTCCAGTAACTCCCAAGCAAGTAGCCTATTTTTTTTTTTTTTTTTTTTTTTTTTTTTTTTTTTTTGAGGAGAGTGGAAGAAATCCCACCAATCTCAGCCTTTTCTAGGAGCAGTGACCTGGAGTAATTCCTACTTTTTTTGGAGGAGAGTGTACTCCACCTGCTTCTTCCTATTGTATCCAGGTTGGAAATGCAATGGCTGCTCATGGGCTCGTCCTCCTGCTGACTAGAATGGAAGCTTTGACCTATTGCCTGGGCTAGTTTGCCCTTCATATAGGCAGCCGAGATAACCATCTTGGAGCTGGACGCCCAGTCAGCTCAGCAAATTTGCAGCTCAGAGCTCCTGAGCTCGAGAGATCCCACCGACCCTAGCCTTCTCTTGTAGCAGTGATTCCTAGAGTAATTCCCAAGCAAATAGCATTTAGATTAATTGGGGAAAGTTTCCACTTTCTCAGCATTAAACAGCAAAGGGCAGGCAATTTGAAACACTTACTTATATACCTCTCAAGGCCCTGTGGATTTCTCCTCTGTAGTGCTGGTCTTTAGGAGAGGATCGACTATTTTCCCTGACCTTCTTCCCATCAGGAGCTAATGCTGTACACAATACACAGTCCTGCCTTTCAGCATGTCCAGAGAAAGCATCAATTTCTAGCAACTTGAACCATTGCACTGCTTATCTCTTATCAGAATGTAGCAGTGGTAACTGCTCAGCCTTTTCTAAACATAAGCTCTCAAGCCGAAGTTCATTTCAATTCTACAGGCATTGATTAAGCCCTGCTTGGTATAGCTAAAGCGAGACACATACATACAAATCCTCCTTCTTTAAGAGCTGGTATTCTCCTGGGGGAAAGAGAGAGGGAGGGAGAAGAAATAACATTTAGAGAGTAAATAAATACAGTATGATTTGAGGAAAAGGAACTAACAGCCAGGGAGATTTGGGGTCAGATAGGAGTTCTTAACCTTTTTTATGTCACGGATCCCTTTGGCAGTCTGGTGAAGCTTGTGTTGAGCCCTTCTCTGAATAATGCATTTTACTTAATGTCATATATTTATTTAATGTAATGTATTTAAATGTATAAAATGCATAAGGAAATCAATTATATGGAAATAATTTGTAATCCCCCCCATAAAATGCACAGATACCCCATCCCCAAAATCTTCTCATTCCCAACGAAGTAGGGGGAGAATGTCTATAAATTCCAAATTAAGAGTTTCACTGTAGATTTCCTTGGAGAAAAGGAAAGATTTGAAGCGAGGAGGTTAGGAGGGGACAGCATTCTAAGCATGGGGGAACAGATCCTAGAAAGACACAAAGAAGAGATGGCATTCTGAATTAAAGAGTAAGAGTAAGTAGACCAATTTGGCTAGAACTTAGGAATAGAGAAGCGATATGTCACAATGGAAAGAGCCTTAGATTTAGAGGAAGACAACCTTGTTTCCATGCCAGCCCTGCTTTTTGCTGTCTGCTGTCTGCTACTTGTGTGGCCCCAAGCAAGCCCCTCCAGGCTTTAGTTTCCTGGGTTTAAAAAGGAGGTAGATTAGCTGGTCTCTAAGGGCCCTCTCCAGTTCTAAATCTGATCCAATGTAAAGGGAAGTGATGTGAAAGAAGTTTGGAAGGTGGGCTGATAAGGAGAAGGTGTTAGTCTATAAGTTCATTTTTCCCCCTAGAAGCAATAGGAAGCTACTGAAGATTTAAAAAAAAAAAAACCTTAAAAAGGGTTAAATTAATGTCAGCTGCTGTTAACCACATAGTCATCTCTATTTTGATAATTGCTGTTCAATTAGAGAAGATCTTTTAAAAAGTTATCCCTGAAAATTCCTCATGAAATAATTTGTCACTATTTTTATTAAGCTTTCCGGTTTTTAGCAAAGATCTTGGCATTTTTTTCTTTATATTATTATAGATCTTAAAAATAACCAGCTTTTTAAACTGTCAAGGGTTTTTTGGTTTGTTTGGTTGTTGGTTTTGGGGAAAAGATAGCTCTTCTTCAATAAGACCTAATACATTAATGGCATGTGCTATTCATTCTATAAGTTTTCATTTAGTAGCATTTCATGGAATCCAAATTGGATATGTCAATTTACCAGCAAAATAGTGAGTGAGCAGAGAGAAGTAGCATCATAGTCTTCTCATAGCCTTCTGTTCTTTCTAGCGCTCTAAGGAAGGGTGGAATGGTAACCATGGTAGCAGGGAGTTTTTGAGCCACTGTACTTGGGGAGCGTTGATCCTTATATTAGTTTTGCCCCCCAAGCTGCTCCTGCCCCCAGAAAGGTCTCCAATAATTTGAATGAGTTAACAGGTTTTGTTTTGCCTTAGAAATTCACATTAACTTTCTTCCCTCCCACCCATCCCCAATGCCTTTTGAAAGATCTTGGTTGCATCCAAGCATGACAATCGGAGTACTGTTTAAGAGTCAGGAGCAAGTTTTACATTTGTTCTGAAGTTTGCTGTGATTTATTAGCATTTTGTATATGCATAAGCTGGTGGCTTTCTTTTAATAGATCTAAATAGACAGTTGTCAAGACCTGAAGCTTTATTTTAAACTTTGAAATTACTCTTTTCCATTCTTCTTTAGAAGATTTTAGGAGAAATGATTATAGATAATTCTGCTCTTGAGTTCAATAATAAAAATAATTGTCATTTATGTAGTACTCTAAGTTTTACAAAGAACTTTGCATATATTCCCAAATTTTCACAAGCAACCCATTGAGGTAGATCCTACTTTATTCTCCAGATAGGGAAATGAAAGCTGAGAAAGTTTTCCAAAGTTTAGAAGTTAGGAAAGTGTTCAAAGCAGGAATAGAATTCTGCTTTTCCTACATCCAAGTTCACTTACCCTCCTGTATGGAGGGTGTTCCCCCTCGCATGTGATAGGAACATCCCTGAACTTGCAGGGCTAAATGCCTGGCTTGTTTTATATATTTAGTTGTTATGTTTTTCTAGTTACTCTAACCCTTAGTTTCTCCCTCTGTAAAATGAAGTAGAGAATATTTATACCGCCAGATCATAGGATTGTTTTAAAAGACAAGACCAGATTTTTAAGGCATTGCAGAAATGTGCTTTCCCAGGGAAGATTTGGGACTAAGTAATCTCAAAGACCTTTAAAATAGGTGCCTTGTCTGCCTGCTTCAGGGCAGTCCCTATCTCAGCAGAGCTGATGATGGCAGTCTCCCAGGGATTGCATCATTTTTGATTCAAGAAACTTTAGAGTATATTTACAGAGGCTGTCTGCTAGCAACTAAGCACAGACCTTAGGAGAATTTGATACAGTCGCCTTTTGCTTTCAAACCAGCTCTGGAGATCTTGTGACTTAGGACTCCTGGGCAACTGGAGGATGTGGGTAAGAACTGAGCGGTCAATCTCAGGTACTTATTCTTTTCCCAGTCCTGCGGGTCTAAGCTTGCATTTAATGGAACTTCACGTTTTTTGCCTGGTCTTCAAGGAGTTAATGTGCCAGGAGGTGGTGTACTCTTACTTCTGCTACTGCAGGGGCAAAGGGACTTTCTGCTGTGAGGCTTGTGCTGCTGAAAACTGATAGAATGTGGCAGACAGAGCTAGAAAAATCGGGCTAGAAGGAGCAGTCTTAGCCATGAGCCAATCATTTTTGCTTGGAAAGACTTGTTTCTACAGGCAGGAATTCCAGGAACCACGGAGATAAGTAACACCACTGGGTGCTGGACTTGTAGAGAGAATAATTAGTGTTAGTAGGTCTCACTCATCAAGAGCTGAGTCTTGTCAGCAATTTTTGCAATTAATCCTTTTAGCTGTGGGTTGAAAATCTTACAAAATTAATCATCTTGGGAAAGAACTTACCTCTCCTTCTACTACCTCCACCCTTTCTAGGAACCTGTGAATTTGATGGTATTTGTTAGAAAAGTTTATTGCTCATTGTAGTGTGATGGGTAACTTAGAGACAAGAGGAATGGATCCTGTAGGTAGTTTTATTTAAAGGTAGCGGAATTAATTTAAAAGCCTGTCCATTTACATAAGGAATAAAATAACAAGAATATAACAAAAAGCTACACATTAGCTACAATGATATATGTGTGTATATGTATATATATATATATGTGTGTGTATATGTATGTATGTATGTATGTATGTATGTATGTATGTTTAAAATACAAACCACCTACCCCCCCCTTCTATTCTTTGAGAATGCTTCCTCATAGCCTAGTAGAAAGAATAGTGGATGTGGTATCAGACTTGGGTTTGGAAACTGGGCCTTGCTTTTTACCAGCTTTTTGACCTTGGACAAAAATCACTTTACCTCCCTGGATTCTCATGTATCAAAAGAGGAGAGGTGAGCTCTAGGCCTAAAGAATATCTTTTATCTCCTGGCTTATCCTCCTCAATGTAAATAATACTATCTCCCTTCAACAGATTCTTTTTCTTTCTCCTCCCTCACCCCATCTTGGTGACTTTCTTTGTTTCCATCAACCACTTTCCTGCCTACTTATTCCCCCTGCCTCTCCCACCTTAAGTAATATTCAATTTAAAAACCTGAAACCTTCACTCATTATGTAACCTTTATTTGTGATCTTTATTCATAAGATATCACGGGGTGAGGTGTATATCATTCTTGTCCTATCTGCTATCAGAGTGGTTCCTGTAATGTTTTCTATAATCCTGCAGAAGATAAAGCTACATCCTAATGCTTTCATTCAATTATAAAAACCCGAATATTAAATACAAAAGAACTAGTATAACAAGACAGAGACTTACCTACTATGTGCCACGTACTGATATAAGGTACTGGGTATACAGATAGAGAAATAAAACAGTTCCTGCTCTCAAGAAGCTTATATTCTTTTGAGAAAATAGCTTCTACATGAATATGTACAAAATTAATATATAGTAAATTTGGGGGAGAAGAGGGCACTTAGCTGCTGAATGTACAGAGATTAGGAAAGGCTCCAGCATCTACAGCTGGAAGTGCTTATACAGCTTTATAAATCTTATACAGCTTTAAGAAAATAAGTATTCCCAATAAGGATAATAAGGTGAAATGGAGAGAGCATCCTGTTCCCTTTGTCCCTAGAGCATTTCAATCTAACTCTTTTAAAAAAGAAGAGAAAGAGATGAATAATGATAATCTTAATTGGTTTAATTGGTTTGTGAGTTGGTTGTTTCTTGTCCTTCCTTCTCAGAGGATCAAAATGACATCAGTTTTAGAGTTGAGTTACAGTGTTTCCCACTGTGACTGATCAGACTAGTAGGAGCTTGGAGTGCTCTGCCACAGGTCAGATTCAAATAGTCCATATGAACTTTGGGGGCAGTTTCTCTAATTTTGTGCATGTCGTGTTTCCTTTAGGCTCATTCTATTCTGCTTTGCTCATAGAGCACTGCACCATCTCTGGTGAGGGCACACCATGTTGGGCATTCCTGTGCCAGTGTCTCATGCAATGGATTCTAAAGTTCTTATGAGAGCCCTTGAAAGTGTCCTTTCATTATTATTATTATTAATTATTATTTTGTATCTGATGTTGCTGCCTCAGATCTGGGCCTTAGAAAGTAAGAGGAGGTACTAGGCACATAGTTTGAGGGTATGATTTCTAGTTTTCCCCTACTCTAGTAAAGATCTCTTCTTCCCACTCTTACTGGTTAATAATTATCTTTGTTTAAAAGGAGACAAAGCTTTTCCTACAGTATTTGCATAATGAGTTTAAGATGCAATACTCAAAAGGGGATGACCATCCTACTTAGATTGCCTAGACCAGATTTCAATTCTGGCTTTTAAGGCTTACTTGGCTAGACATGTCAATTAACTCTAGCCCCTTTTTGCCTCAGTTTTCACACCTGTAAAATGAACTAGAGAAAGAAATGGTAAACTACTCCAGGATTTTTGCCAGGAAAACCTCAGTGGGGTGGAAGAAAGTCATATTTGACTGAAAATGACCAAACTACAACAAAGCATAAAAAAGGCTTATGCAATTATGAATTTCCTGGTGCTATCTGATACTGGTCACTTTGCCTCTCATTCTCAGTTTTCTGTCAAATAAATGGGTTGGACTTGTTGAGGAATTTTTAACTTTTTTGTGAGTCATGGATCCTTTTGACAGGCCAAGTGTTCTAAAATAATTGAAGGAAATGTTCAATTTCAGTAAGAGCAAAGTAAAAATAAAGATGTAGTTTTATTTCTCATTAAGATTTGTAGCCCCCAAATTAAGAACATTAAAACTTTTAAAGCTTAAACTCTTGATTCTTCATGTTAAATGTAATTGTTCACATCCAGAAACCCATTTTCAAATTGCCTGGCTTCTAGATACGGAGTTTGTGTGCACACATTTTCTCCAATAAAATTCAGCCTTTGAGATTAGGTTGCTATTTCAACCAAAATTAATTCCTCTATGTCATTTTTTTTCCATTGGAAAATGTGTTTCTAGGACATGTATACATTAGCAGCTCATGTTTAGGACTAGAGAAGTAACACTATGGATAGAGTACCAGGCGTAGAATCAGGAAGAGTCATCCTGAGTACAAACCAACTCAGATACTTACTATAATCTTGGGTAAATCACTGAATCCTCTTGCCTCCATTTCCTCATCTGTAAAAATGAGCTGCAGAAGGAAATAGCAAATCCTGAAAATCAAAGGAGAGATTAATAAAATTGAAAGTTTAAAAAAATAATAAGCAAAACTAAGAGTTGGTTCTATGGGGGGGATGGAAACCAACAAAATAGATCAACCTCTAGTTAATTCGATTAGAGAAAGGAGAGAAGAAGGAAATGGCAAATCACTCTTTCATTTTTGCCAAGAAAATCCGAATGGGGTCACAAAGAATCAAAAATGACTAAATCACAAGGAGAGGTGAAAGAATGAACATTACAAGCTTTTTCATCCAGTCCCTTTATTCTATAGACAAAGAAATACAGATCAAGGGAAATCATGGCTTGTCCAAGATCCCATAGTTAACTATGCAGCTCATTTTCTAAACCAGGAACTCCAGATGCTTTCTCTACTGAGCTATGCTCCCTTTCTTTTTGTTTTTTTAGTTCATTTTCCACCCAACATAACTAAGGTTGACTTTTATTTTCCAAATTCACTCACATCTGGCCATGTTGATCATATAACAGACTAGCATTAGAAATTTTGGCAGCCAACCCATTGGAGTTAAGAGTGAGCCTGAGTCCTAATTCTGAGTTCCTGTCCCAGCCTCTCATGCCTAAGTAACTTTTGTGATTCACATCAAGTCCCAGAACCTCAAGTTTCCTTATGTAAAATGAGGTTAAAGGTAATTATACTGTTTACCTTTTAGCATTGTTTTGGAGAATTTATTTTGTAGAGCCCAGCAGAAATGCAAATTATTATATTGTTCTTAGCTTGAAAGTGTTTTCTTGCAGCCATTTACTGGCCAGGCCTGTGCCCGAAAGTACTTTATAAATAACTTGGTGTTATTATGATCATATCCATTCTGCCTTTTCCCATGTCATCTTAGTTCTTGACTCCCATGTTAGTGAACTTCATGATTTCTTTCTTAGAGCTTTGAGACAGTGCTATTGCCAAAATATGGGCTTGATTTTTCTTGCAAGCTCAGCACATAAATTGTTTATTTCTTGATAAGACTCTTAGCTTCAAAGTAGATCCTGCTGCCACCAAGTGGACATCGGGCCTTGGTTCCATACCCATTATCCCTATGGGAACTTAACTTTGCTGAAAGAATGGACCTGAGAGTCAGGAATCAGGATTTGTGGTTCTCACTCTGCCCTGACTCCCTTTGGACCCATAATAAGCACATTACTTTATCTCTCTGAGTTACCTGTAAAATGGAGATGTTGGACTATATGATCCCTTTGCAATTTCCAATTTAAAAATACTGAAGCACATTCTGAGAATCCATTTTCCATTCAAATTTTCTTGTTTTAAAATTTGAAAAACCATATAAACTCCAAATTAAAGTAGTGAAGCATAATAGAATTCAACAATACTGTCTGTAAAACAATGATTCAAAGGCAATAATATTTTAAGGAAGGAAGGTTAAACACCTTGATCCAGTTAAAGGGACTCCAGTGCCTTAACCCTCAGCTTATTCAGGCTGGAGTAGAATGTAACTTTCTTTTCACCCGGGAATATTTTAACTTGGAGTTCAAAGTTCTTTCCAGGGTGTGACCAGCGTTCCATTGCTCTTAGGTTTCAGGGCAGCAGGATGACAAAGCCCTTCCAGACAGCTTGTCTTATCTGCCAACAGCTTCCCTCCATCACAACCACAAGTAGTCTATCCTCTGCCTATTAGGACTAATGAAAGGGACAGCTTTTTAGTCTCCTCTATTTCTACTTTTCTATTCACTGAATAAAATCATCACTGCTCATTCATGTAGCTTTTTTTTTTTTTTTTGGTTCGTTTAAAATTTTATTAACTGTATTTCATTTATCCCATAGTACAAACCCATGACCTAGAGGAATAGGAGTTTCATTAGTACAGGAAGTGTCCCTCTACCAATGGTTACCTCTCAGATGACTGAGATGTCATAGATCATAGAATCACAGCTTTTAAACTGCAAGGGATCTCAAGCCTTCATTTTACAGGGGGAGGTTAAGTGACTTACACAGTCACATAGCCAATATGTGTCAGAAGTGAATTAGTAAACCTTGCTAATTAAACTGAGGCTTAGAGAGCTTTAAGTAGTCTGCTACCAAGTCTCTCACCAGGTGACCACAGGCACTTCCAGCTCTTATGTCAATATCTGGTCCAAGTCACTGTCAGAGTGTTTCACTAGTAATGTACATTTCTGATCCCCTGAGTTACCAGCAGAGTTATAACCTATTCCCGGACACAGAGCGTTCTCTGAAAGAGTGCGTCATTATTTCATATCCATGTTTATATCAGAATGTAACAACATTTAAACAGAACTTAACAAGGTTTTAAAAGAAAAATTTAAAGTGCCTTCATTGCTTATTTGTGTCTCATTTCAAGTAATAATTAAAGCTTTTCTGGTGGATATCAGGAGACACTGCCACAGGTTTATTTCTTACATGAGTTTAGAGTCAGAGGTCATAAATAGAACAGAAGGGATAAGCAAGCACTGTACCTCCAGGACAGGGCTTAAAGACAAGTGGTTGTGGTAGGGATGTGGTTGTCATTGTCATTGCTTATAAAATGATTTTCTCCTTTAAGGAAGCTCTGTCTTCAGTAGCTCCCTACGCTAATCCTATCGCAGGTTCTAGCAAAATTGCTCTGCTCTCACTTTGATCTAGCAGGTTTTCTACTAGATGGGTATCCCAAAGAGATAATAAAGGAGGGAAAGGGACCCACATGTGCAAAAATATTTGTGGCAGCCCTTTTTATGGTAGCAAGAAACTGGAAACTGAATGGATGCCCATCAGCTGGGGAATAATTGAATTAGTTATGGTTTATGAATATAATGGAATATTATTGTTCTATAAGAAATGATCAGCAGGCTGATTTCAGAAAGACCTGGAGAGACTTACATGATGTGATGTTAAGTGAAGTGAATTTGAACTAAGAGAACATTGGGTATAACCAAAACAAGATTATGGGATCATCAACTGTGATGGATTTGGCTCTTCTCAACAATGAAGTGATTCAGGCCAGTTCCAATAGACTTGTGATGGAGAGAGCCATCTGTATCCAGAGAGAGAGAGGAACATGGGGACTGAATGTGAATCACAACATAGTACCTTTGTTGTTGTTTGCTTGCTTGTTTTTTTCTTTCTCATTTTTTCCATTTTTAATCTGATTTTTCTTGTGCAACATAATAAATGTGAAAATATATTTAGAAGAATTGCACATGTTTAACCTATATTGGATTGCTTGCTATCTAGGGGAGGGAGGAAGCAGAGAGAAAAATTTGGAATGCAAAGTTTTGCAAGGGTGACTCTTGAAAACTATTTTTGCATGTATTTTGAAAAACTAAAAGCTATTATTCCCCCCAAAAAAATTTAATTGGCTCTGAAAAATTGCCTGTGAAATAAGATGGGCTTTAGCCCAGTGAAAAATATTGGACATCAAGTACTCAAGGGCTCTGTTTCAACTAACTACACTTGTTTACTTCTGCCTTTGCTAACTGAAGGACTCTAGATCCACAAATAGCTGCATTTTCAGTCCCCATTAATGGAGATTGTGCAGCAGGTTTTGACTAAAGGACATTCCCAGACAGTCACACTTGGATGGAGGTACATGGGCTATGGCAAGTTTCCTAGTCTGAGACTCAGGAGATCTAGAGTCTAGTATCTAATCTGCTGTTCACTATCCAGGGCGTTCCAAAGGCCTTAGTGTCAAGTTCCAAAAGTCTTAGCTGTTAAACCCTAGATAGCTTAAAACTGGGCTAAGACCTTTGGGCTATCCCGCTTATGTGACCTTGAACTAGTCTTTCCAATGACAGGGTGTGGTGGGGCACACCTATAATCCCTGCTACCTTGGAAGGCTGAGACTAGTGATCTCCTGGCTGCAGTGAGTTATTTATTGCTGATGCATTTCTGAACTAAATTCAGTATTGTGATGGTGAGCCACAAGAAGCAGGAGGTCAGCAGATTATCCCAAGAGAAATGACCCAGCCATGGGCCAGGCCAGTGAGTAGTGAAATCAGGCTGATGAGTAATCATTGCACTTACAGACTGAGTGAGATAAAGAGCACTGGTCTTTAAAAATATAGATAATGAAGTGAAATAATAGAACTGGGCTTCACATCAGAAGTTCATATCATAAATTATAATTTTTTTAAAAAAAAGAAAAGACTGGACCTTTGCATTTTTGAATGCAAGTTCTAAAATTCAGAGGTCATAAATTTGACAAGCTCAAAGGGTTAATTTCAAGGCAGAGTACTAGAACTACATTGTAAGGAGTTCTTAGTGGTGCTGGATTATTACATAACTAGTGTTGTTAGAAGAATTTATGATATGAAGCGATCATAGATGTAGCTATAGGATTCTGGGTGTGTCATTTAATCCTGTTTATCTCAGTTTTCTTGTCTGTAAAATGAGTGGGAGAAAAAAAATAGCAAAGAACTCCAGAATTTTTGCCAAGAAAATCTGAAATGGGGCACTACAAAATAGGAAATGACTAGACAGTTGTCCTAATTTTTGCAGATTAGAAAACTTAATTCCAGAAATGAGAATTAATTTATCCAGGGCCAAACAAGATAGTTATAAGTAGCAGAACAGAGTCTCAAAACCAAATTCTCTGATTTCTAAATCCCACATGATCTCCTCTGTATCAAATAACACTTTACTTTTTGAAATAGGTGTCTTTTTTAGTTATGGTCTTTAGCTTCCATTAAGAGGGGGGAAAAATGCTGTTCAGTTTACTGTATTTTCATCTTTGAATAGCAGGCTAGGTGCAAATTACCTAACCTTCTTAAGCGGATTTTCCTTGTTCAAAATGAGTTTCTTGCTCAAAAACTCTTTATCAGAGCAATGACCAACATCTCTCCAGGAAATGCAGAATAGTAATCACATCTTCAGAGAGAGTTTAGGGCTCATATTGCAACAAAAGACAAACATTTTTGAACATAGCCACGTGTGGATTTGTTTACCATGACAAAGCTCATTTTTAACAGTTTGTTCTGTTTTTAATTGGAGGAGGAGAGTCTTAGCACAGCAGCAAAAGGCTGGCATTACCCCTTCTCCCCTCCAAAAGGGAGAGTTGGGTATTGAAATATTTTTAAAAGTACATAGAAGACTCCAGAAGGAAATTCAGAAAGTGGGCTAGAGAAGCAGGACTATTTTGAAAGCCATGGGTTGAATTTGTTATGCATATTTCAGAAGCAAGTAGAATAGAATGGAGATTTTATGTTATACTTCATATATAGGAATGCTTGAAGTTTTTTTTGTTTTGGATATTAAGAATTTTTTAAATAATAATAAAGTGAGGTGCTTTCTAAAGTCTCTTCCTGCTCTGTTTTAGGGACAGCAAAATACAAATGTCAGGAGGTCCAGGTTCTAGTGTTCATTGGCTGGTGAGAAAATTGCTTAACTTCTCAGGGCCTCTGTTTTTTCATCCATAAAATGAGTGAGTTAACCTTGAAGATTTTTGAAGTCTTATTAGCTTTATGATTCTTTGATCTTCAGACAGCCTGTATGCTGGTAGAAGTTCTTGCCAAATTGCTTCCTAATAATTGACCTTTTTCACTTTCTCCACTGGTATCTCTTGTGGCGTAATCACTTCAAGTGTTTGTTCGGGACTGCCATGTCTGAGTAGGTCATAATCCTAGAGTGTAGAAAGGCCAGTTTTTAACTCCCTCAGGGTATTTACCCAAAACTTCTGAAGGGGTGAGTAACCCTTTGGCATCTTACCCAAGATTGTTCTGAGGGGGTAAACAGAAGTGTTCCATTCTTATTACCCATTTACCTTTGGGCAGTTACCCAAAATTGTTCTGAGAAGGTAAGTAACCTCCATTAGTTAACAGGCTGCCTTTAGAAACTTGACCTGGTGTTAGAAACTTGACTCGGTGGTCTGGCATCCTGAAGGCATCACATCCTGAGCACAATACAGAAAAGTCTGTCACATACTGAAAATGTTAACTGTATCACGATGGGGAAGAAATTAAAGGAATAAACAGAAAAACTTGGGCTAAATGATTATTTTGGTTTTGTAGATGAGATGATAGTTTACTTGGAAAACCAAAAAAGCTTTGTTTGTTTGTTATGTCAATATGTACTATCTTAGAAATTAAAACATCTTAGTATCATTATGAAAACAAAATGTCTGTCACAAACTAAAGGAATTAGAGTGAAGAGGTTATAATCATAAAAAAGAGTAGATTATATGTTCATAGATTGTAACTCTTTGACTAAGGATGATATCTTACTTAATTTAAAGTTTCCCTTGGGGGTCCAGCACAGTGCACATAGTAGTTGTTTGTTAAATGTTGATGGAATTGAATCAAATGGACTAGAGAAAGAATACAGATGAGCTGTAACGTAAGGTTTGTGCTTGCAATGTGCCCAGTGTGTGTTTAAGGGTAGTTACAATTGCGTTTGCTTATGTCACAGTACTTTTGGTAGTAACAGCATCATTAATTGGACCAGTTACAATTGTTTGTGACTTTTTGTACCTAGGTTTTATAATGGCTTTTCTCCAGGACACATATCCTGCCTGCCCTGTTGAGATAAATCCAAGCATGACACTTGGAGGCACCAGCTTCTGCTTGAAAGAGCAAGTGTTGGACCCAGAAACACCTAAGTTACTTAGATTATAATTTTGACTTTGATTCTTAATCCTAGATAAACCTCTTAAATATTTGGCCTCTCAGCCTCAGTTTTCTTATACAAAAAATAGGAGGGTGATAATAATAATAATAATGCCTATCATACAAGCCTCTTTCAAAAGGCTAATAGTATTCTACAGATGTAAGAATTTCTTATACACTTATTTTTGCTTTTTGAAAATTTTCTCTTTGTAAATTTCAAAATAATAGTGATGACTCTGTAATGGAAATGTTTTTCAGAGCTTACATTTTAAATAAATATATGAAGCAGTTCCATATAGAGGAACGACTACTTCATTTGGGGTGAGATGGATTATTGATTCTGTTCCTGTGTGATCTTAGGCAAATCATTACTCTCTCTGGGAGTTTCTTCAATTATAAAATGAAAAGTTTGGTTTCAGTGTTTTCAAAGATCCATTCTGTTTTTATGGCCCACTAATCCAGAGTCACCTACTTTGCCACATGGCCATACATCCTTAATAAAATATCTCCCAACTAATATTCAGACAATTCAATTTATAAACTTAATTTCTGAATAACTCTCTTCCATCAATATGCCATCACTGATGTAGGTCAACTTCTATAGTGTTCTGCAAAATTTACAAAATTTTTTCCTCACAAATTCTGAGAGGCAGGTCCCTTTTCAGATTCTAAGTCCCTTTTTCAGATGTGGCAACCTAGAGAGGTTGAATAAACTGTCCAGGCCCAGACAGACACAGACACACACACTTTAGTATATGTCAGTATATCAAATATGGGACTTGCTCTCACCAAGACCAGTATAGTCTCTGGTAGAAGTGGGAGTCTGCGAATGTAGAACAATGTGTAGTGTCAGACTTGGGTGATGTTTGGTTAATTTTGCTGAATTTCCCCCATCCCTTTTTAATTTTTAAATTTTTAGTTCTTGTTGTAAGGGATGGCTTTCTGGAATAATAATATCATAGATTTAGATCTAGAAGGGAAGGAAAGGATGTGAATTACGTTGGGAAATGTAGGTGACTTTTTAAAAAAGCTATCACAAAAAATTAAAAACAAAACAAAAAATCTTTGCAATACCATAGAAGACGATTATTAGAATTTATATTAGAGAATCTCTGAAGCCAAACCAGCAAGTCTTTATTAAAATAGGACCTGATATGTTCCAGACACTGTGCTAATGATTGACCAGGCATACAAAGAAAGGCAAAATGTACTCCTTACAGTCTGAGAGTTCACATTTTAATGAGGGACACAACATACAAGCAACTATATACAAACAAGCTATGCAGATGAGGAAACTGAACTACAGAAACTAGATGAATTATCCAAGCTTATGATATTTGCATCTTAGTGATCTTTAGGGAATATTTATGGATTTCTCCCTACTTCTGCAATTTCATACAACTTTTTTATCCCCTCCCTCTTTAGAAGTAGTTGGATAAACCACCAAATGGGAGACACAATTGAACAACAATAATCTCTTTAGATAGTCTTCCAAGGTTTGTAAACATGGAAGAGGTTTTTAGTGGTAGTGGTAGTCGATATTTTTTTCATTGTCTACTTCTTGTGTGTTTATTTTTGTGTGAGGAAAAAACCCCACCTAGATAATTTGTGGGTAGTCATGGAAAACTACCCAGACATCAGGAGCCAGCATCTCACTCAGTCCCTGATACATAGTAAGCCCACCCTCAGTTGTTGCTTATTGACATGAACCTTGGTCCACAATCTGACTTTTTAAGTATTACCATAGGTTCCATTCCTGCCTCCCAGCTTTCCTGATGGGACTTGCCCATGCCTTTTACTCCTACACCCTCAGTCTGAAGGGGACAGTAGCTTTGGCTAAAAGAAATTTCAGAAGTTTCAGCAGTAAAGAATTAGGAGTAAGAGGAAAAAATGAAGAAAACAGAGGATGTGCCTGAGACTAGATAGGTTTAAAATCGTTTTGTGGTTGTATAGTAGCCAGAGCGGTGCCCCCGGTATTTCTGACCTTGCATATTCTGAGCTCCTGGTCTCAGATGGACAATCAGAGGTTCAGATATCCTTTCAGAAATGTTTGTACATTCCAGTCCCAAGAGTTCACCCACCACCCCCTTATTCTTAATTTGTGGCCATGCTCACACCCTTGGCGTGGTCCCATGGCTGTTGGCTACTGGGTACTATCATCTGAGACAGCTAGAGTAAGTTTGCAGACAGTGACGAATGCTTGATATTTCTGAAACACGGTCGTCCATCTCTTGTCTTGAGAACACCAGCTGACTTTCGTAGGAGGGCAAGAGCAGGATCAGTTTAAATTCTTTCCCAACGTTCAAGCTAGCTGTTTATTTATTAATTTGTAAAGGCACCCGCTGGACATTTGGAGCATACGATTGTTAACCCTCGGCCAAGTTTGCATAGCTGCAGCAATAGGGATGGGAATTAATTGTCCTTCCCCAGCGGGAATGGCAGTGAATCCCACAAAGTGACCATGGGCTGCATAAAAGCATCATTCCTTTTATGTTCTCAATTTATTGCCCTTCGGCTTTCCTGAATGTGCCCTTGTTATTCATGTGACGGGGTGAGAAGGAGCATCTGATGAGGGTTGGCTTGAGTTTTTTCTTACTCTTTTTCCCTTGGGTACTGAACAGCCTCCCAAACTGCATCGTCCTGTCAGATGCCTTCTCTGTCACAGAATATAAAATGAGACTGTTCAAGAGGATGACATCTTGAGAAGTCTAAGTGTTTGCAAATGTGCAAATGATCATGATGGGGAAAAGAACCGGGCGGTGTGCGCCTGCATTTACTTTAAACAAATGTCACAGTCGATGGAAATTGAACCAAACAGTACTGTAATTTCCAACCACATGCCTGAACTTGAATGCTTGGCCATCCTTACTCAGAGAAACCCAGGGCATGGCTCCAGCCACGATGAGTGAGAAAGAAGAATGCCAAGGGAGGGGGTAAGAGGGAAGAATATTCCCTACTTGGGTCACCCCTGAGGACATGGAGGATAGAACTTGTCTGTTACTGCGTACTAGGATGGGTCAGGAAATGAAGGGCGTGTTTTTGGATTTTTAAAGCAAAACTTTTATGCTGGGAAGTGGTAGGAAAGTAGTGCCCTGCCTTCCAGGCCACAAATTGAGTTCTTCTGTTGTAGATCAGGATGGCATCCGGGCCGAGGGGTGGCAGGACCCGGCAGCAGCTGAGGTGGGCCAAAAGTTGTTTCCTAGGGTTACTACAGGAAGACTTCCAACTGGAGAGCTTGATATGGTAATGATAGCTTTCTTAGTTGGGGTGAGAACAATGGTGGGGCAAAGTATCTGCAGCAGAGGCGAATACTGCACATTTCACTCTAGAGTGAAATGCCTCACTGAGCTGCTTCATCCTCCTAAAGGCTAACAGATTACTGCCATTGCCCAGAACTGCCAATTTCTGTCATGCTGTAAAACTCTTGAAATTAGTGTTGTGGTAAAGAGCATGGCAGCAACATTTCTGCTTTTCCATGGCACTCCTGTAGCAGTCACATATTTTTTTACTCAATACTTTCAACATTTTATGTAGGCTAATATGTCATCACCTCCCAAGATAATTCCAGTGTTTTGGCCCAAAAGGAATAATTTTTAAACTAAAAGGAGCCCTGTTTCAGATACCCTACATATGGTCCTAATCTTTTGAAGGATAATTTCTTCCCTCCCCTTCCCCCACATCCTTATGCCCAGCAACTAACAAGCTGAAATATTTTTAATGGGTTCTGTGGTTATCATTGGTTTTTGAAACTAGAACTCTGTGGGTCTCATGAATCCCAAAACAAAAGAGGTGAGAACAACTTCCATGAGTTTCCTCAGGAAGGTTCCAGCTATCTCATAAAAGCTTTCTTCTAAGATGGCCCTTTCTTTGAATAAACTTTGTTGAACCCTCACTTATTAGACTGGCAATTTTTTAATATATATAAAATCTTAGGGGTTTTGTTGTTGTTGTTGTTTTTTATGTAAAATCATAGAATTCAGTCATAAGAAACCCCTTCTGATTTTATCTCCCTCTATCCACTCCCTCTACCTTTCTCATCCTAGACTTAGTTGAATTGTAATAGATTATCTCTATATAATAGAAAATGGAAGTTAGTTTTTTTTTGTCTATTGAAAAATTAGTGTGGTTAGCTCTGTATTTAAGATTGGTCTTTTAAAAGATAGCGACAATAAGTCTTATTGGATACTTTAGTTCTAATTACATTCTGTTTGGAAACAAATATTGACTTACAGAACCATTCTATTTCTGGAACTTCCTCTGTTTTTTAAAAGAACTATTTCTCTCTCTAATCATGCTTATATAATTATTTTTAAAATAAAGAGAGTAGATCTTGCTTTTTAAATTCAGTAGTATTTTATTTTTCTAGTTACATGTAAAGAACTTTCAACATTCATTTTTGTAAGATTTTGAGTTCCACAGTATGTCTCTCCCTCTCTTTCTCACATCCACCCTTCTCAAGATAGTAAGCAATCTTATATAGATTATAGATGTATGATCATATTTCCAAATTAGTCATTTTCTGAGAGAAAAATCAGAATAAAAGGGAAAAACCATAAAAAAGAAAAAGCAAGCCTCAAAAAAAGTGAAAATATCATGCTTCAATCCACATATAGTTCTCTCTCTGGATACAGATAGCATTTTCTATCCTCAGTCTATTAGAATTGTCTTGCATCAGTTTATTGCTCAGAAGAATCAAATCTCTCATAGCTGATCATAACATAATTGTACTGTTACTGTATTCAATGTTATTCTGCTCACTTCACTCAGCATCACTTCATATAAGTCTTTCTAGACTTTTCTGAAATTATCTTCATCATCATTTTTATAGAAGAATAATTATCCAGTGCCTCCATATACCTTAACTTATTCAGCCATTCCCCAAATTGATGGACATCCATACATTTTCCAATTCCTTGCCATCACAAAAAAAAAAAGCTGCTACAAACATTTTTGTACAAGTGCATCCTTTCCCCTCTTTTATGATCTCTTTGTGATACAGACTCAGTGGTAAAACTGTTGGATTAAAGGGTATATTATAGTTTGATAGTCCTTTGGGCATAATTTCAAATTGCTCTCCAGCTCACAACTCTACCAGCAATTAATTAGTGTCTCATTTTGCACACATTCCCTCCAACATTCATCATTATCTTTTCCTTTCATCTTAGCCAATCTGAAAGGTGTGAGGTAGTACCTCAGAGTTGTTCTAATTCACATTTCTCTAATCAATAGTGATATAGAGAATTTTTTCATGTGACTATAAATGGCTTTAATTTCTTCATCTGAAAATTGTCTGTTCATATCCTTTGACCATTTAGCAATTGGGGAATGACTTGTATTCTTACAAATTTGACTCAGTTCTCTTTATTTTAGAAAACTTATCAGAAATAGTGGTTCTAAAAAGTGTGTCCCAGCTTTCTTTTTCCCTTCTAATCTTGGCTGCATTTGTTTTGCTTATGCAAAACCTTTTTATTTTAATATAGTTGAAATTATCCATTTTGCATTTTATAATGGTCTCTAGTTATTTGGCCATAAATTTTGCCCTTTTCCAAAGATCTATGATCCTTTGCTTTTCTATTTAAAGCCAGCAGATTTTAAAGTAACTCATATGTTACTTTAAAAATAATATCTAGAGATTACGTGACTTTGTTGATTTAACTTAAGCAGTCTACACCCTTAAATTTCAAAAGCACACCAGGAATGCCTAGATCTGATGTAAATTTTAAGAAAACCATTGCTCAAAAAAATTAATAAAGGATAAGATACTTGTTGTGGAATGATAACATGATAAGTGTATATAAAACATGTTTTATATCATAGAAACCATTTGTATCTATGTTACTGACCACACTTAATAGATAGTTTAAAAAGTTCCTTGAGGACAGTAATAATTTGTTTCTTTGACTTTATATCCTTAGCATAGCATTTGTAGTAAGTCCTTGGTTTGTTTTTTCTGTATTGTTGTTCAATAGGAAGAACATTAGAATTGGGGTGGAAAGATGTGGATTCTGTTCCTGGCTCTCTTATTATCAATACCACTTCATTTCTATGGACCTCAATTTTCTCCCTTTAAACTAAGGTTAGATTAGAATACAGGAGGCCCATTGTCACCATAAGAACCCTTTCAAATATTCTGTGAACTACTCCAGTATTACTGCTTCTACAAGGAATATGGCAGCTCTTTGGCAATTACATTCCTGTCATGGTGAACAGGCAATCATTTCATTCTTTGTACTTATATTGCCAGTTCTTGGCACACATAGTAGGCCTTCAATGTATTTGTGGATTTATTGATTGCCTTCAAGGAGTATATATTAGCTTGCAATTTATTTCTGGGACAACCTTAATGGAGACCTCTTAATAATGAAGAATAGAGATATAGAAAGGATGAAAGAAGTTGTAAGTTAAAGAATATGATATTTTGAAAAGTGTCCTCCTCCCTGTTCACATTTCTGGGTCCTTTTTTTCTTTTTACTTTTTGGATTACATCCTTGAGAAGTATAGCTTGTTTCTTTCCTCCTCTCCATGACCCTCCCACATTCCCTACCTTGAAGATTTTCAGTTGAAAAGGAACTCACTACCTCCTAATACAGCTCATTCCAGTTCTGTCATCTCTGTAACAATGAAGTTTTTTCCTTATGAACTAAATCCTCCCTTACTGCAGATTTTTAAAATATATTGCTACTAGTTTCTGCCCTTTCTGGGTAAGCAAGACTAGTCTAAGACCTTCTTCTTGATAACAACCCCTTTAGACATTTTGAGATAGTTACTGCATACATCTTCTTTCTTAATGTACCTTTCTTTTCCTGATTCAGTATATCTAATTCTTTCAACTCTTTCACTTGACACATATTCTCCAGTTTTCCTCATTAACCTGATTGCACTTTTGAACATACTTTAGATTTTCCTTCTCAAAATATGGTTCCCAGAACTTTACAAATTCAGTATTCTGGAGATGGTATGACAAGGACAGACTCCCAACAAAGCTATCATTTCCAGAATACTGTGTAATTTATGCTTTCTCTATGTTTCATATTAGTTTTCCTTATCTCTCCCCTCTCTCTCTCTCTCTCTCTCTCTCTCTCTCTCTCTCTCTCTCTCTGTCTCTCTCTCCCCTTGCTCCTTCTCTCTCTCTCTCTCTCTCTCTCTCTCTCATCTCTCTCTCTCTCTCTCTCTCTCTCTCTCTCTCTCTCTCTCTCTCTCTCTCTCTCTCTCTCTCTCTCTTCTCTCTCTCTCTCTCTCTCTCTCTCTCTCTCTCTCTCTCTCTCTCTCTCTCTCTCTCTCTGTCTCTCTCTCCCTTGCTCCTTCTCTCTCTCTCTCTCTCTCTCTCTCTCTCTCTCTCTCTCTCTCTCTCTCTCTCTCTCTCCTCTCTCTCTCTTCTCTCTCTCTCTCTCTTCTCTCTCTCTCTCCTCTCTCTCTCTCTCTCTCTCTCTCTCTCTCTCTCTCTCCTCTCTCTCTCTCTCTCTCCTCCTTTTTGTCCTCCTTCCACACACTGTCGAATCTTTGGTCAGAGATTGGAGACTTTGTGTCATGTCTCATTTTGAAAATGGATATACTGACATTCATATGTTTTCTGTCACAAGTATGTCTCATTGTTGACTCTTTGAGCTTTCAATCCACAAAAATCTCTAGATCTTCTCAGAACTATTGTCTTCTTTCTCCCATCCTGCGCTTGTGCAATTAATTTCTATAAAAGGCTGCACTGTATGCTTATTATTCCCTATTAAATTCCAACTTTTTAAAGGTAGACCTTTATTCTAGTCTGCTGTAGTCTTTTTCACATCGTAGCTCTTGTCATTTAACCCTGCTGAGTCACCTCTTCTTTGTGATTTTTACCAGGTCATCCTATTCAGCTCTAATGAATGTGGCCAGGAGGAGCATTCAGCTTGTCTCTTGCAATATTCTCTCTTCTATGGCTGACATGTACTCGTGCCCATCCTGTGCAGAACCCTTTCTGCAGCCATTTGAGGTTTTCCAGAGCAGGCTGTCCCTTCTTCCATAATCACTCTATCATTTCTGCCTGTCCCAATCTACTCCATCCAGTTTAAAGTGCCAACACTGACCCTGTTGCAAGAAAGGAAGAAGGGAGGAATGTCACTACATCAAACCTTGTATAATATCTTAATAATGTCATTTTCAAAGTAGTCTTCATACTGATATCCTTCACTTTAGGCCTTCATTTTTTCCAGTGATGTTTACTTGGCTCTTACAGTGCCCAATTATGGGAGAAGGAAAGGAAAGGAGTCAGAAATCTCATTACCAGAAGTCGATGGCATTTATGTGGTGGGTACCATATGTTTATTTACATGAAGGGGAAAGTAAATGGATAGACACAGAGAAGCGGGATTCTCGGTGCCATAGCCTACCTTGAAAATGGATTCTTTTACATGGCTATCAAGAAATTTATTTAGTTTAAATAAAAACATATTTTGATATTTGATATTTTTATCAGTCAGCAGCCATCTCTTAAGCAACCCCTTTGGACTAGGTATTGTGCTTGCCCCCAAGAAAGCAGGAACTGAGGAGACATGACCAAATACAAGTAGAGAATATTTTTTAAAAATACAACATATTTTCATGTGCGTAGCTAGTTGGCAGTGTGGTTAAAGCACTGGGGCTAGAATTAGGCAGACTCATCTTTATGAGTTCAAATCCAGCCATAGATACTTAATAGCTATGTGACTCCAAGCAAGTAACTTCCCCATTTGCCTCCATTTCCTCACCTATAAAATTATCTGGAAAGGGAAATAATAACAAACTACTTCAATATCTTTGCAAAGAAAACCTCAGATGAGGACATAAAGAGTTAGACACGAGCGAAAGGACTAAACATCAAAAATTTCAGGTGGGAGGCACTAGAAGCTGGAGAGTTCAAGGGGAGAATATGGGAGATGATATCTGAGCAGACCTTTGAAAGAAGGTGAGATTCTAGGAAATGGAGTGAGTGATTACTTCCCACACTTTTGAGGGAGAAGTGTAGTTAAGTTAAACAATTCCTTCTAACATCTTGCTCAAGGCATAAAATACATACTTAAATGTTTTTGGATTAGTATTTATATCAAACAAACCCCATTTTTGGTGAAAACAATTTATAGAAACAAGGACCCTATCCTTTCTTAGAGGAAATCAGAGTTTGGAATTTGTTGAGATCATCTCCTCCAACATCATTATTTTGCAAAGGAGGGGAAGTTTCTTGCTCAGGATCACAAAAGTAATAAAGGAGGTTCAAAGTTAAATTATTTTAGTTGTGTCTGATTTTTTTAAATCCCATTTGGTGTTTTCCTGGCAAAGAAACTGGTCTGTTTTGCCATGTCTTTCTCCAACTCATTTTACAGGTGAGGAAACTGAGGAAATAGAGGGAAGTGATTTGTCCAGTTATACAGTTAGTAAGTATTTGAAGCTGGACTTGAACTCATAAAAATTAGTTAATTCCAGGCTTCATGCTTTATTCACCATGCCGCCTAGAGTAACAGTCAGTATTTACACCAAGATCTTCATAGTGCATACAGCTATCTTTCAACTATGTGGTACTATCCTAGGTAACAAAATCATTTTTCTTATCTTTCCTATCCTGCACCATCCAGAAAATAATGATCCTTCATGTTGTTCTTTTTGAATGTCGGAGTAGGGAGAAGAATAAGGGGTATTAGATATCACTGTGTGATTGGTCTTCATTCCAAATAATTTGAAATGAATCTAGTTTAATCCCCTCAATTTGTGGATGAAGAAATTATAAAGTATTAATCAAGTTTTCCAAGGTTGCACAACTAGTTCAGCCTAGATGAGCTAATAATACTTAAATTCTGGTATCTAGATCAAGCATGTATTTTTTTTTTCTAACAGCAGATTTCTTTCAGCTAACTAATGAGAATCTCTCCTATCATCAGGCCTTAAGTTCATTAAACAATTGTGTAATATATACAGAGAAAAACTCTTGCAACAAAAGACAGTAACTCCTACTTAGTTTTAGAAAAGTGTATCTTCATACACCTTACAACAGACACTGAAGATTTGACCTATGTTGTTGGTTTTTAGTTACAGATTTGAGAAATTCCAGAGTAGGATTATAGGAGACTGGTTTGCTGTTAGACATAATTCCACGAAGAGCAAAAGCCTGGAAACACTTTATTTTCTATTTTTGTAATGTGATTACCACTGAGGCTTTGGAAATCCCCCTCCCCCAGTTAAAAGTCAAATAGTTTGGTTTTTTTTCAAATTCAGATACAAATCTTGTCTAAAGTTGGTAACCCTAGCTGAGAAGTATGCAGTATATAGGTGCCTTTCTTGAATATTGTATAAAACACTAGTTAAAGTTCATTTAGAGATTTGCACTCAAATCTGGTAATTTAGTTTGAGAATGCAGCCAGAGTGGAAGTACTGATGCTTCACATCCATTTGATACTACTTTTTGAGTGAGGGGTAAAAGGGAGTGTTACAGAGCTGTTAAAATGCACCATGTGGGAAAAGAGAAAATCTCCCTAGTATAGTGACGTTTATTCTTTCAGCTGTCATTGTTCATGAATTCTCTCTACTAAATCAGAAAATATGTGCTTGTATAAAGGAAGAACTAATAACAGGAAACCCCCGAACAATGGTACATTCATTCCCTTATCACTTGAGTGCTTTTATGGCAAACTACAATACTCAGACATTCTGAGGTAGCCAAGCATTCTTACCCCCAGCCAAGCTGAATAGAATGACCTTCCATGTACTTGGCATTATCTGCCTTTTTTGTTTTATTGTTGTGAGGTTTTAAAATTTTATTTGGTTTTGTGTTTTGATCATAGATATTTTTCTTAAAAGTTCATTTTGTTCTAACGGGTGAAAAAGAAATTGGCAACTCTGAGGAATTTGGGGGGCTTCCTTCTTCCCTCCCCCTCATAACTCAGATAAATATGGATTTTACTTTCTCAACAAAGTATATAGTGATAGGTGATGAAAGTCCACCTCTGTTTTTCCAAAACTTAGCTCCCTAACATTCATTCAGTGGTAGACCAGTTGCTAAGTCCTCCTGGCACCTAGGTGGTGCAGTGGATAGAATTCAGGTCCTGCAATAAGGAAAACCTGAATTCAAATCCAGCCTCAGACACCTCTGGACAAGTAACTTTAACCCTATTTTTCTTCCAGTCTCTGCTCACCTCACATTGCACCTACCTATGGAAGTTAATTTGTCCTGATCCTCAGTTCATTTCTGCCAGTCCTGGGAATTTTCCTGTTTGTGAACATGCTTTTGATGGGCAAAGACTGTCATTGTTTTTTCATTTTTTTATTTTTCTAGAATCCATGAGTGCTTTGCTTATTAATAAATACTTGTTGAATTAAAGAAGCATTTACTTGAATGGCTGTTACTGTGGTGTAAGGGGGCTAGGGATCCAAAGAGGTCAAAGACAACTTTTGCCCTTGATATTGTGGGAGTCAGCTTTGATATTTACCTTAAATGGCAAATAAAAAATGTAAGAGTTCCATCTCTGTCCCTCTCCTTCCCATATACACACATTTATACAGAGCTAGTATTGTTTTCTTTTCATCTTGAACAGACCAAAAATTGCTTAATTTATCAAAGTTGAAGACTCATTCACAGTGGTGAATACATTCCTCAGAGCCAGGCTATACTATTGAAAAAAGATTCTTTTCACAATATGAGGAAAACATGAAGGCTCTACCTGGAGGCTTTTGTGTTCTCAACACTAATTCTCTCTCAGTATAGGATTCAGGTCAAGATGCTGGCCCTTATTTCTTAGTGAACCAAAATCAGGACACCAGCTAAATTGAGAGGTCATATGTGTATTCTGGCTGGCATTTAGCAGCTGGTTAACTACTGATTAAAACTATTGTAAACCGCCCCCCCCCATCTTCGTCTAGTTCCAATTGTTTTATTATCAATCCTTTGATTCAAAAGGTACAATTCCTCTTCTCACAAGTCAATAATAACACTGCTTTTCTGCCACCAGTTTCAATGCTCTTTTGTGCCTTCTAAATAAGTGGCACTGATGATTTTTTTTCTGTCATAGTCTTTCCTGTACATGACCTGACCTCCCCTCCTCACCTCACTGCCCACAGATATACAGAGCATTGAATCCTCTCTTCTTAGAGGAAAAACAGTCAAGCAAAAACATCCACTACCATGACCACGTCTGACATTATAGTTAATGGCACTTTTCTGCCAAGAGGAGGGAAATTCTTGAGTCATTATAGTTGGTTTTTATAATAGATTGGTCATTATAGTTAATCATAGTTCTGCTTTTAGCATTTTCTTTTTATTTATATTATTGTACCCTTGGTTATATTTTTCTCTTGCTTCCATTTATTTTACTCTGTCATCTTTCCCATGCTTCTGAATTTCTGACATTTCATTTCTTCATTGCACATTAATAAACCATTCATCCCTTCCTTTATGGGCAGGGATACCCACTTTGTTTCTATTTCTTGCTACCATGAATATTTTGACATATAGTCTCCCTTTTAGTATGTTCATTGAGGTGTATGCTTTCCTAGAGTATGAACAATTTAGTTGTATTTCCTGTTTGTTTGTTTTGCATACCAGTTGTTTTACATACCAGTCAAATTCATGGCTTCACCAGCAGGTATTAGTGCACTTACTTTCTCACAACCCCTTCAGAATTATTTCCATAATTTGTCAATTTTCTGGTTATGAGATGAAAACTTCTTAGTTGCTTTTATTTGCATTTCAGTTATTTTTAATGATTTGGAACTTTTTTTTCAAGACTCGCAATAGCTTCAAAGCTATCAGAACTTTGTAATTCTTTTGAGAACTCTATGCTCATGTGTTTTGACTACTTATCTATTGGGGAAAATTTTTCTCATCTTAATTTGTAATGCACCTTGGCATTAAATTTATACATGTTTATCACAAAATGCTATCTATGTCCTATGAAATAACTAGCTTGGACACTCGTGAGGTGCAAAGATCACATTGTCCATCTTTATACTGGTTATGATTGGTACTCAGAAAATATATGTCGTTGAGAATGATGGTGATATCTGAACTGATGGATGATGCATTATTAGGGCAGTATTTATCAAATTTGTGAGCTTGCCACAATGAAAGTGTTCTATTGTATTTTCTTTTTGTAACTAAGGATTAATAAGCTACAGTAATTTAAGTTTCTATTTGTAAATGAAAAACCTTGATGTTCTTAGCATTTATTTCTGGATAGGAGTCCAACTCCCTTCATTTACAAATAATGAAATTGAGGTCCAGAAAAGTTAAACTATTTACCCTAAATTCCAGACGGAAGTAAGTAGTAAAGTGGGATTTTGAAGAAGTCATATTCTTTGTTGCCAGATACTAGACTCTCTTCAGTTCACCAGGACAATCTTTCTATACTTCAATCAATAATTGTGGGTAAAAGCTTGAGTTTTAAGGACCATAATACTGTCCTTTTATAGTTAGTTGTGGGAAACTGGGGTGAGGCAGAACTGCAGAACTGGTTTTGAACTTTTAACCCAGTAGAATTTTGGGGTCTTAATTTTTTCCAGTCCTACCATTACTTCTTTTGTTCCTATTCTTTAACAGCACAATTTCCAATTATGGTCTGAACAAGTGTTTAAGCAGAAATTGAGTAAGGAATATAATCATTGAAATCTTTAATACTCTGTATGTAGACATCAGTGAGGAGTGATACAAAAGTAAGTGGGAAATTTTATGTCCAATAGAGTAAAGGGAAATCCTGTTTTTACTATGGTAATTAATTTTTGAAGGGAACATGAAAACTGAATTTGGGATCAGAGTTTAGTTATCAGCTGGGCAATAGAGTCATCCTGACTAAAGATAAGAAAAGATGGAAGGAAGGAAGGAAGGAAGGAAGGAAGGAAGGAAGGAAGGAAGGAAGGAAGGAAGGAAGGAAGGAAGGAAGGAAGGAAGGAAGGAAGGAAGGAAGGAAAGGAGAGAGGGAGGGAGGGAGGGAGGGAGGGAGGAAGGAAGGGAGGAAGGAAGGGAGGAAGGAAGGGAGGAAGGAAGGGAGGAAGGGAGGAAAAAAGAAGATAAAGATTCATGCTGGTCCAGTGATCCTAAAAACAGCCTATTACCAAACAATGAAATCTGACTAAAGAAATGGCTAGGAAAACAAACTTCATCGATAAAAGAAAGCATTCAGGGTACATCCAGTGAAAATTGACATTGGATTCTTACCAAATATCATCAAGTGTAGCAATTGAATGAAAAATTTAACTTTATTTTTGTTTTGAATTTTTTTCTGATTTTTGAGAACTGTGTTTCTGTGCTACAACAGCACCTGCCTTTCTGTTTGTTGTCTGGATGCCAAGTTTTTCCTGGATTCAAAGATCTTTTCATTATTATAAAATTCTGAAAAAAAAAAAAAACAAAAAACCACTTTTACTTAAATATTCAGCTTAGGGTATACATTATGCTTTTGGAGAATGAACCATGCTAATTATAGCAAATAGATTTCTGGAGAGGTTTTGTGTGTTGGGTTATGTTTAAAAAAAAAAAAGTGGGTGAAGGAAAAACCCATCAGTCCAAATTCCACCCTGCTGAGATCTCTGTGAGTTGATTAAATGGGAACAGGAGGCTGGGTGTGCAGCTGTAACATTGTACAGAATGCATACCTTTCAGAAAGCTCCAGCAACCACAGTTCCTCCTCCCGTCACAGCCACTTCTGAAAGAGTTGGCTCATCCCTTCTGTCAGCTGAAGCAAGTTCCTGAATACATAGGTTTGAGTCATTTTCACTGGATTAAGAGTTAACTCCTCCCTATCTGGGCTTGAATTTTGCACATAGATGTGAAAAGGATTAAAGATGGAGCAGATTTCATTGTTTGGTAATAGGCTGTTTTTAGGATCACTGGACCAGCATGAATCTTTATCTTCTTTTTTCCTTCCTTCCTTCCTTCCTTCCTTCCTTCCTTCCTTCCTTCCTTCCTTCCTTCCTTCCTTCCTTCCATCTTTTCTTATCTTCCTTTCCTTCTCCTCTCCCCCTCCCCTCCTTCCTTTCTCTCTTTTTTCTTTCAGTGTCTCCCTTTCCTTCTTTTTTCCTTATCTTCTTTTGCTTTCCTTTTCTTTCTTTTTTCTTTTTTTTCTTTTTTTTTTTTTTTTTTTTTTTTTGTCTTTTCTTCCTTCTTTTCTGCTGTGACTTGGGAGGGAATTAATGATACTATCTCTTAACTCCACTTGCCAGATGAATTTCACTTGAAATAAAAGTTAAGACAAAGTATATACTCTTGGCCAAAGCAGTAGATAAAAAGACTGGTAATGGTAATGATGGCTTCTTGGGAAAAGGTCACACAAACAGGTTTGAGTAAAAGTTCAAGTTTTTCAGTTGCATGTCTGTGGATGACATCGGCTTCAGAGCTTAAGGATTATGAAGAGATTTGGCAAACAGAATCCAAATTCAGAGAACACACATGCTTTTGGCTCAGAAATTTATGATTTCTTTTCTTTGAACTTTCTAATGTTACACTACACTTATCATGCAGTGGGTGGTCATAAAACAAACATTTCCTTGTTTGTTGGTTTAAAAAATAATAATTGTTATTACTGGGAGTGGGGGGAGTAAATTGGAGGTCTGATAGTGTGTGGGGAAATGATTACATCAGTTCCAAGGAAGGATGTGATTGGTCTGTAGAGTGTGGTTTGATTCACTACCTAAAAGATTGTATGTGAGTAACCCTTTGAGTGGAGCTGCTGGGAGGGTTTTCCTGTAAACCCAGAAAGAGTACCCTCAGGAGGGGCTAGGAGGGACTAGGGGACAGGTAGGCTACAGTAATCTGTTGATCCAGCAAAACACCCTGGGGGGCTGCAGCTTAGTCTGCCAGAAGTTGGAAGAGACAGAACAAACTCTCTTTTAAGAGGCAATCTATATTTAAAAATGCCATCTTGTTCTTCTGACTGCTGTCTTTTGCATGCTGTTGAGGTAAGATTTTTTTTTCCATCTCAGATTACCCTAAAGGTTGCATCTACTAAAGCATTTCTTACTAGCACATGTTGTCTTTAAAATCAGTGGAAGCACATTTTGACCCTTTAAAATTTACTTTGCCAGTGTTTCAAGTATTTAGTACATTTTAACAGTTCAAGGGAAATGAGGCTTCTTTGTAATTTTATGGGGGGGGAGGGGATTGGGATGAAAGGCTGTTTGTAGCTCATATGCTCCCCTCTCCTTTTCTTCATTAAAAACTATGCAGTAATAGATATTGTTTTATCACATCTTCTGCCCCAATCCAAGAGAATGTGAGAAATGAGGAGAAATGTGATGGACTGACAACCGGAAATCCAGGCCAGGTGTATCAATCAAAAGTTTCTATTGGGAGGAGAAAGCTGTGTTTAGTTTTGCTATTAGCTTTAACAATCAAATTGCCAGTGCTCAAATTCAGATACTATGTTTCCAGCTTAATTTTGTCCCTTTCTCAGATATTTCAAGAAGCAGCATAGTAAGTACTGTTTCGATCATGCTTTATGCCACATGAGGCATCCTGGTTGTTTGATGATAAATTACATTGTCATCTTTTGTCCTCTCTATGGTGGGAGAAGTGGGGGGGGAGGGTGCTGGAGGGGGAGTTGGGGTTAGAAAATGTTAAAGCAAATTATATTTGTTCACTCGTGTTGGATGCCAGGATGCTGAAAATGACAAGAATTCTTCTGTGTACAAGAGTTGTATGATTTTCCTATTTTTAACACATGAAGCTGTTTATCTGTAAGTGTATCCTTTATATGTTGCAGGATGTTAAAGTCTTTAGTGAAGATGGGACAAGCAAAGTGGTGGAGATTCTAGCAGACATGACAGCCAGGGACCTCTGCCAGCTGCTCGTTTACAAAAGTCATTGTGTGGATGACAACAGCTGGACCTTAGTGGAGCATCACCTTCACCTAGGATTAGGTAGGGAACAGTCCAGGCTCTCAATGTTTCTCCAAATGGCACCTATGACTATCCTGTGTGTGATAAATTGAATATTGTTTTCCAAAGCAGAAACAGAAATCCTGTGTAAATATTTCTTTCAGTTACAGAATTGCCACGAATCCTACAAATTGCCCTAACCACTTTGCTGTTTATGATTTATTAACTGATTCATTGATTCTTCCTGCCACCATCTTCCATACTGTTCTTCACTTTGGGGCTCTTTGTAATCTTGCTGTGTATTGGTTGAGACAATTGCTTAGACAGATTAAGCTTGATCCCCAAAGAGTTCTGGCCTATGATTCCACTCATCTCATTTTCTTACCATCTGGGAATAAAAATAAAAATAAAAATAAAAATAAAAGAAAAGAAAAGAAAAAAAGAAACTGCCTTGCCAACCTCTGGGATGGGATTCGACTTTCAGGGTGGGGGAGGGAAGCAGACTAAAATGTGACTTGACTTGTACCATCTCCGAGACCAGCAGTGGTAACTATTCTAATTGAAATTAGAGTGCCATTGTTACAACTGGCAAAAAGGCAACGGGAGAACCACTGGGAATTGAAGAACATTATAAATCAATTTAATATAGACCTAGTTCTTAAGTCATCGCTCAGAGCTAGTTAATAATCCATACATCCTCATATATATATATATATATATATATATATATATATATATATATATACACACACACAAACACATATACATACTAAAACACTCCTATGTAAATGTGTGTCTATGTGTGGTATATATTTATATGCTTATACATATAAGTTGTTTAAATATATTTTGTGTAGGCATTATTTAAAGAAAAAAGTATGATATTTACAGTATTTTATAATGCTTTAAAAGATGTTTTAATATTTTATAACATTTAAAGTAAGCTTTCTGACTAAGCCAAAAGATGATAGTAATCACTTAGTTATAATTATAATCTAGAAAGCTGATTTTCAAACATTTAATTTTAAAAAACCTGGGATTGATTGTTTTTATCCTAAATTCTTACTTGATAAAGTAATATGTGAAAGACATGAAAGTTTGGAATAACTATTTTAACCATGATTTCCTTCTCTGCAAAAGAGTTTGTCTTCTAACTTTTTAAAAAATTAAGTCTTTTTCATGGGTTAATTTGATGCACTGAATTTATATCTTTGAATTCATGATGTATGGTTAACTAAAATGTCATTATTTCAAGTTACATGATATAGTAAGATTTGTTCCCCAGAAATCAGTATTAATTATTTTAAAGAACTGTGTTTTAATTCATGTGAAATTTCCAAATGAATAATGCTTTTAAAACTGGTTAAATTATGGCATTAGGAATCCTTTCTGTATTTTTTCCCATCACTACTGATTACCAAGGTATTTGTATGTAAACAGAAGCTTTCTTCTTTGTGACTAACATCCTTCTTCTGCCAGATTCATTCAATGATGCCACAATTCAATGATTGTGACATCACAATAGCTTCCATGGAGACTAATTGTGCTGTCAAACTCCAGTTTGTGACATCCCTGAATGAATAGAGCCAGTGGGCTGACAAGGCAATCAAAAGCTTTTCTTGGTACCCAAATACCTTGGAAATTGACAATGGTGGGAAAAGGGCAAAATAAATATATATATATATATATACACATGTACATACAATATCAACCTTAAATCCTATAAAGTAGAAGCAAACTATATTGAACAATGCTCTTGAAATTCTATTTAAAGTTTTAACTCTATATACATGTTTTAGAGTAAATAATAATGTTCTATGAAACTGGTTTTCCTGAAAATTTTCTAGAGTTTTCATGAATATACATACATATATATATGCATATATATATATTATATATATATATGTATATATATATATATATATATATGCTGTGTGTGTATATAAAATAAATATAATGGTGACAAAATTGTTGAGCAAAAGTGAAGAGGTCATTTACTTATAATTTTTTTCTCTCTAAAAAGATCTTAGCGTGATTTAGATTACAATGTGGTTTATTTACTATATGTTAGCAGAACTGTGGAAATAATTACTCATTTAACATGAGCTTTCATGTATGCTGGAAGAGAAAAGAATCCTTATTACATTCATTTTACTCCGAAAGTCCTCAGCTTAAGGAGGGAAAATTAAAATGACCGTACACATACACATGGATGCATACCAACATACTGCTGCTATCATACCTAAGTTTTATTGCTGCAAGCAGAATGAGCTAAGATTTTTCTGTTTTTCTTATTCACAAAATAACACAAAAGAATTGAATAATCTTATAGACTCTATAGGATGTGATTGCCAGTTATAAAGAAAACTCAAAGAAAAAAGATAGAAAAGTAGACCTTTGGCAAAAGCCAACTTTTAGATTCTTGAGTAGACTTAAGCACAGTGAAATGACATTTAGAAATCACATGTAATGGATTTACAAAGAAATTTCCAGAACATTCTTCATCATGTTGTCTCCTCCAACTCTCATCTCTAAAGCCTTATTCACAAAGAACAACCACTGGTACATTTTCCCTGTGGGTTTTTTTAAAGCCCACTTAGCACATTCTTGATGTCCCCTTGAAGAAGCAACTAATATCAGCCAGAAACAGAGTGAGCATTCTGAGAAATATCAGTTCTTTCATTCAAATTAACATATTTCTTCTGTCTGTTCTTTTGTTTGAGCTCCAGCCATTCCTTTGTTTATTTGTTTGTTTGTTTGAAGTGTCTAATATAAAAATGACATTTAGTAAGAAATGTTGTTCTGCTTGAAGTTCAAAATTTCTAAGTAAGAGTTCACCAATTTAAAACATTCTTTCATTGAACTCTTGCTGTAACATTCCCTTAGGATTTAGTGACTTATAACAAAGTCCTTTCAGTCTTCCAGCACTAAGTCCTTTTGAATGGGACTTAAGAGAGACTTGTCATGCTGAACTCTGCTCTGTAATGAATAATGTTCTAGGAAAGACCTAGTAAGTATACTTATATTTATTTTAGTTTCTCAATCTACATATTAATGAAGATAAAGATGCCTTTACATAATTTGTTTTGAATTAGAATATATATTATATGATTCATTAAAAATACTTTCATGGACTTAAATTTTATATAAATTAAAACCCACTGAACATTCATCACAATGCAATGAAAATCATACTTTGGCATACATATAATAATTGATAAATAACTCCTAATACATATAATAATTGATAAATAACTCCTAAATTTCTTTTTTGATTGTGTGATTCAGGGGCAGCTAGGTGGCGCAGTGGATAGAGCACCAGCCTTGAATTCAGGAGGACCAGAGTTCAAATTTGGCCTCAGACACTTAATACTTCCTAGCTGTGTGACCCTGGGCAAGTCACTTAACCCCAGCCTCGGGGGGGGGGGGGGGGGGAAGATTGTGCGATTCACACTTATGTTGTACTTTAAAGTTATCTCTTAATAAATAGTAGTAAGTAGCATAATTCACAGATGATGGAATTGAGGCATTCACTTTATATATATATATAAAACGACTTTTCCATAATCAGTCAGTATGTCTGCTGCATGCCAGGCACAAATACAAAGAAAAAGAAAATCCCTACTTTCAAAGTTTCTCTTCTAATAGGGGAGACAAGAATATATACACACACATAACACATACATATATACATGGATTTATTTTTTTAAATAAGCATCAAAAGAATAAAAACAAATAAATGAATTTGAGTGAAGTGAGCCCAGAACTGAATGTTAAGAAGACAGGTTATTTGCATTGAGGCAAGTGCACCATGCTTTTATTGACTAAGCTCATATGAGCATAGGATCATAGAGTTCAAGCTAGAATGGAGCCCAGACATTAGGTGGTCCAAGTTTTTCATTTGAGACTTGAAGAATGAGGTTGAGGTGGAGTGAAGTGACTTGCCTAGGATTTCAGCCTTGATCTCCTGACTCCTGAGCTTAGCATTCTGTCCACAATGCCAGGTTGCCTCTCATGTGAGAATGATTTTGCATTGACTTATGAGTAGCAGAATATTTTTTAAAAGCATTGTAGTCAGTACATTATACATATACACACCTACGTGCACACCATTATATTTTTAAATTGTTTTCTTCCTATATGGTCATTAATGATGATATAGTATTCCATTCTTTAATATGTCACAATTGTTCAGTCATTTTTCAATCCTTGACCATTTCTGTTGTTTCCATTATTTTTACAAATAAGCAATTATGAATATCTTTCTACAGTCATCTTTTTTTTCCTTTTTAATTTCTTGAAATGTGTTCCCAATAAATTTTTACCTTTGCCAGTTATACTTTGCTTAGTTCAATATTAACAATTAGACTGCAGGATGTTAACATTTAGCCATAGATAGTGCACAAGACTTCATTTGATCTGCACATGATCATTGAGTTGCCTGGACATATTTTTGAAAGCAATTATCTGTCTATGTAGACTCAGAAATCTAGGATCCTGAAGTACTGCTCTTTCCAGCTTAAATATATATTAAAAATATTAGACACGCTTCACATTTAAAAAAATGAATGATGGATTTAGAAAAGGCGGGGGTAGTTCCCAAGATAGCAATTACTTGATGTGAATGACTTTCTTTAACTCTGAGAACATGGCATATGTGTGAGTGACTGAAGCATCTCACAGTCCTCAGCTGTGGATGCTGGTAATGGATTATTGGCAGCAGTCAGTATTCCACTGACTGCTAGGGAGGTGAAAGGGATGATAACCCTGCTGTCATTCAAGATGGTGGAATCTCTTGCCTCGGGGCCATTTTTCTACCACCTTTCCCTAGTGCTTGAGTGAGAAGTCAGAGAGGGTTACATTGTTTGCACAGTCAGTTCAAAATGTCAGAATTAATCTCTTCCTTTGGTTTGCCTAGAAACATTTATTTAATATATTTTGAAAAAATCCATACTACTTATACTTGTTATAGTACCAAAGGAAGAATAGAAATCTAGCTAACATTTTTTGGAGGAGAAACATGCAAACCCCATAGTCTCTTGATAATCAATTCATAATACTGACACCTTTGGATCTTGAGGTACATATGTATAAATGCAATCCCATAGCTTCTTGACAATTAATTCATAATATTGAGGTGCATATGTGTAAATGCAAATCCCATGGCTTCTTGACAATTCAAAATATTGATATCTTTGAATCTGGAGGTGCATATGTGTAAATAGCATATGTACTATTATTTTCAAGGCTCTTGTATATGCCATAAACTATAACCATTTTTTCTAATCTCAATGTAGAAATATAGGAATCTCAATAGAGGAACCTTTATTTTTAGCCAATAATAAAGACAGTGTTTAGTTAACAAGAATGCTTGACTTGGAATCAGGAGAGATCTGAGTTCTGATCTTGTCTTTCATTTAGTGGAGGTATAACCATAGGCAAGTAACTTAATTTCTCTACATTTCAGTATACTCATGAAATCATCACATCATAGTGGGTACAGTGCCCAATTTGGAAGCAGGAAGATATATGTTCAAATTCTTCCTTGAGTCATTCAATAAGTCTGTGACCCCCAGCAAGTCATTTTCCCTCATTAAGCCTTTGTTTTCTTATTTCTAAAATATCATAACCCCTTTTTCCCAAGTTGTAAAGATCAAATGAACTAATATATGAAAAGTGCTTTGCAAGCTTAGATATGACAATCCAGAGTATTTATTAATTGTGAGACTAATCTCCCTGGGCTAGTGAGAGAGAATAAGAGATAATATAGGGGAAGTGGCAACATATTTTTAATATACTTTAACCAATATTAATATCAGTCACTTAACATTTATGAATTTTCTGCTTTATGTGAGATGGCTGAGTTCAATGCTAGATCTGCAAGGGCAAATTTTAGTTCTGGCCTGTTCATATATTAAGAGGAATTGTAACTGAACATAGCTCAATAAGGAAAAGAAATAGCAAGGACAGGTGAGCAAATGCCCATTTTTTAAGGAAGGGGAGCTTGGAAGACATTCCATTCTGCTCAGCTACAGCTTAAGCATGGAAAGTATCTTAAAGATTGATTTAATCAGGGCACATTGTGTGTAAATTATATTATATTAAGTAGTCATCTGTGAAAGTTATTAGGTAAGCATATCTCTTAAATACCTACTGAAGTGTTGTGTGTGCCGCTCCCTTATATAAAGTGTTTCATGGAAAGAAGGGAGTATAATATCTGTCCATGATGTGGTTATGGACAAAAGGATCACAAGCTAGACAGTTGAGAAGGGTGAGAATAAGAAGATATTTACTTTGCCATTTGCCTCCTGGCTTCCTTCAAGTTCCAACTAAAATTCCACCTTCTACAGGAAGATTTTTCCAATCCCCTAATTCTAGTGCTCTTTCTCCTCTATTAATTATCATCAATCTGTCCTTTATATATATTGTCTGTATGTAGTTTTTTTCATATTCTCTCCCCAATTATATTATAAACTTCTACAGGATTAAAAAAGGCGTATAAATAGAAGGTATTTCATAAATGTTTATTGACTGATTGAATTTGATTTACAAATTTCAAAACAAAAATACAAACAAAATACCAATGGTTTGCTAGCTATCCAGGCCTGATAAATTAAGCTGAAACAAACAAAAAAAAATGTCAGGACATATTCCCTTGAGATAGTTCCATTCCTTTTTATTTTTATCAAACAGAAAATGGAGTGAAATTAACTTTGTGGAATATCTCTATATTTTGGATTTTAAATAGATGAAAAAAGTACCAATAAGTATAAAAATTTTAAAGTAATTTATTAATCTGGAAGGTATCCCTTCCCCCAAAGCCTTTGAAAAAAAAAAAAAAAAAAAGAAGGCAGCTTAGCCAAATGTCAGCATTATCTTTGGTGGGTATGTTCTCTTACTGATTGCTTTACTCGAAATTTATTACAATCTTGGAAAATTCTGAGCAGCTGTTAAATACATGTTGACAGCTAGCTGTTTGTTCTGTGATGGACTCGGTATATTGACTGAATTCTAGTTTGGGAATGGAGGGTGTTTTGTTCACACACATGACCAAGTGTTGCAGTTAAGTGTCATTTTGTCATTAATTTTGTCATTGGAACTTTGCCTGGCTACCATTCTGTTAATGAATAATCTGTCACTCTACTGCTGACCCTTATATATAGAAATGACAGTTACTTTATGATAAGAACCCTCTATCTATGGGGTTTATCTCTATGTGGTGCATGAGGCAACTTCTCTTTTTTTTTTTTATGCCAGCAACTTTAAAAAAAATTTTTAAATTAAAAAAAATTAATTAAAATTTTAAGACTGCTAGCTATTCTGTTAGAAATACTTGGTTTGACATCATGTCACTAAACATCTTTGAAAATGATGGTTAAAATGATTTGAATAATACACATGATTTTTTTATTAAAATGTTTACCTTTTTTTAAAAAGCTTTTTTTTTTAATTTTCAAAATACATATAGATAATTTTCAACATTCACCCTTGCAAAACCTCTACGTATGATTTCCCCCACTGAGGCGATTGGAGTTAAGTGACTTTCCCAAGGTCACACAGCTAGGAAGTGTTAAGTGTCTGAGGCAGATTTGAACTCAGGTCTCTTGACTTCAGTGCTGGTGCTCTATCCACTGCGCCACCTAGCTGCCCCTCTGATTTTTAAAAACAATTATTTAGCCTTCAATTTTTTAGATAAATCGCTCATATTTTAGGCCAGACAGATGATTTTAATAGTGCAGAGGTTTTACACATTGACCATTTTTTCCCATTGATCTAGCTCCTTTGCAATTTACAGCCTTGTTGTCTTGGAGGAGTCAAGTTGCTTTTCCAAGGTCAGAATTTGAACTCGAATCCAAATCTTTCTAACTTCAAAGCCATTGCCTTGAAACCATTTACATTCACTATCTCTAAATTAATTAATAAAGAAAAAAAAAAGGAAAACACAAGAGTATTTTTTTCTTCCTCGTTATGGAAACAGACACATTGCAGAGGGTGTGAGTGTGTGTTTCTGAAAAATTCACCCTTTATAGATTGACATTCGTTTTAATCTTTTCCATGGTAATATGATTTTACATTATAAGTATATATTGATATACATAAATATATATTTATAAAATTATATAAAGTTTTACTTTCCATTAAAGAATAAATTGTTTAGTTTCTTCCATTTCTTTTTGTGGGGCAAGAACAGTTAATAGATGGAATAAATTATGGTAGAGGGCAAGAAAATAAAGGGGAGGAATAAATAAGTGCCACATGTTGGATGATCTGGTATAATTCCCACATCAGTTGTAGATCTTCATGATAATCATGACAATAATGATTAAAAACAACAATAACTAGCATTTTATAATGCTTTAAGATTTGCAAAGCATTCTACATACATACATATATATATGTATGTATATAATTTTATCCTAGAATTCTCAGTAGCTTTGCTCACTAATGCCAGGAGAAATTCCTCTTCATAGCAAAAAGCCACTGTGTCTTAGGGGACTTACTATTTGCCAGGTCCTGAAAGAGTAACACAAAGGAGTAACTTTCTTGTAATATCAACACCAAACCCCATGACAAATCAGCTAACTTGGGGTAGGGGGAGCAGTTGCTAGTTGTGGCCAACTCTGATTCACATGGGGCAGGCACTTGATGGGGGAAAATTCTTTTCTCAGCTAAAGATCTCTTTTAAATCATTATAAGGAGACCAGGCATCAGAAATAGGAAAAAGAGCTTTTGGCCCTTGAGAAATAACTTTCAGACATTCCAGTCAGATGATCTTGGGGACGGCTATGAATAAGATCTTTGAGGTGGAACAGCTGTTACTGCTGAGTTGATATTGCTTTAATTCAGAATTGCTTCGTATCTTTTCTCCCTCACCTCCATCATAAGGCTTTACCTTAAACAAAAGTCTGTTCCTGCTTATGCATAGGGAAGGGCCCCAAAGTCTGTTCTTTTAGGAACTTTAAGCCATTTTTTCACAGCATAAACTTCTTTATTCAAGTTCTCAGCACTCTTCCTTACATCAAAAGTAATACACATCAAGCAACCCATTACTCCAATAACTAAAGTAGGTTCTACCTTCATTACTTCCCAGTGGCCCTTCATGTGTCCTACCCCGTTTATTTCTAGGTGTCTATGTTTTAAATCAGCCATTCCCACATCTTACTTTGGGAATACATTTACCAGGCAATTCCTCATTCCTCCCATAAATAATTTTCCACTTATATCTGAAACAAGCGACTACCTGTAATGATTAATTTAAAACCTGATTTTGTTTTCATCACTCTACATGTTTTTAAGGGCTTATATGCTCTTGTAGCAGCCATCCCAGCAGCCTCCAGGGCAAAGCTTGTGATTGAAACAACATTTCCAAACAAGTTCCACGTTAGTAGATGCTGAGTTAGAGGTCCTGGCTGGGAAGTCAGGTGCTCTAATGACTCTTTGAGGAGGTAATGAGTGATCTGGTCTTCCTTTTACCATCATTTCTCTCACCCCTGGTGTGTTCCTCAGCAAACTAGATGCTCTTCATGTGCCTTCTTTAGCCAAAAGCATTAAAATCTCTTTCATCTTTCAGTCTGTCTTCTTTCTTTCATCCTCTTCCCCTGACATATTTTCTTTTTATTCTCCCTACAAATGAGTCTAATTTTGTTCTGCAGATATTTCTTCCAAATATCAAAGTCCGTTAGTTGCTGAATTAATAAGGATGCACCATTTTAATAATGCACCTTATTCAGCCATTAAAACATTTTCTCACATTCTATTTCAAACAAGTAAATAAAGATTTAAGAAAAAAAATTTAAAACCCTCCCTTTTACTTTACAGAACGGTGCTTAGAAGATCATGAGCTGGTGGTTCAAGTGGAAAGCACAATGGGAGGTGAAAGTAAATTTTTATTCAGGAAGAATTATGCAAAATATGAGTTTTTCAAAAATCCTGTGGTAAGTCCTTGAAATGTTTATAGAACCTAGAATAAGACTTTATTTCTGGCCCCATGATGATTTTTATGACCTAAAACTTGCTCTTTTTTTTGAATAGCCTATGACACAGTGCTTTTCCAAATGAGTGCAGATTTTTACTACAGTTTAATTTACAATACATAAAGGTTTTGCTTAACCTCAGAACCATCTGATTATACGTAATTTGATGTTCTATAATGCAGATCTTTCATATACATGTTTATAACATACAAAATGAGAGATTAACAGCATGAAAGTCATACTTTCATGTAAAATCCAAATCTAGATTCGGCATTTTAAAAATTTGAGTTCTATAGTATTTGGAATCTGTTTATAAAATATATGCATTTTAAAAGATAGAGGCTTGGGTATGGGAGGAGTATAGAAGATCTATTGAGGAACTTGGAATCAAAATGCTTATCGTCAGCACATGTGATTGACATGCTCTTAAAGTGAAGGAAAAGACTAACTTTTCCTATGTTTGGTTTTGTTCCTGTTTTCCTAGAATTTCTTCCCAGAACAGATGGTGGCTTGGTGTCAGCAATCAAATGGCAGTATTCCCCAAACTCAGCTTTTGCAGGTACTGCAGAAATATACTTCTGCTGAAGTGCTGTTTATTAAGGAGGGAGGGGGGGATGTTAACCCTGAGGAGCTGTAATTGTGTAATTATGAATAACTCTGAAGTGGCTGCTTCCTTATCCATGTCACTGCCTCATTCCCAAGTTTGGTTTATGGTAACCAAGAATAAATGCTCACTTGGGAAATCTTCATGTGCCTAGAATTTTTCTAACTTAAATGATCAGTTAGAAAATAGCATAAACTTACTTTGACTCTGAAAAGAAGTGCAAGTCATTTGATCTCTAGAGTGGGCCAAAATGGGAAGGCAATCAAAAACAGATGGGCATTTGTTTTCATACTGTTTACATTGACCCCAGGCCCCTGCCAAGCAAGTAGTCAGTGGTCAGATGAAGAATAGGAAGCTAGTTTCTTGTCAGAGCCTTTTAAAATCTCTGAAGAAAAGGTCTAGATTTTTAACTGGCAAGAATAAAGTTTTTTTTTTTTTGGTAGTTTATTATACATGACTGAAATGGCTCTTCAACAACAATTCCCAATAAAGGCAAATATTCTTTCGAAACCTTAGAACTTTGTGAAAAACCTGTTCTCAGAAAAAGTTAAGTCTATTTTCTCAGGTCTCCTTCTAGCTAAGGTTTCATTATAGGTAGTTTGGTGAAAAAGGGATGGACGAGAAGTTTGGAAGTCCTTGGAGTCTGTGGTCCTGGAGAAGTAACCCCTCTCTGAATTTGAATTTAAAAAGCACATTTTGACAATTGTATTTCAATATAGTTGGTTTCCTTTAAATTACTATTCTGAGAATGGAGCTGTAGGATTTAGCAGAAGAACAGGGACATCCATGGTAAAACAAAAATAAAAAAGTTAAGAATTCCTGGTCTATAAAATATATTAATAATATTTGCAGTGCTTCCCTTACTGGCTTGTTGCAAGAAAAACTCTTCATAAGCCATGCTGTAGTGTAGAAGTCATTATCGTCAAAGAGAGGCACTGTGGGAGCCATCAAGGAAGACCTGGGTCTTCTCTCGTTCTGGCTGTGTGACAGTGGGCAAGTCCGATAATTTCACAGTGTTCCCCACAGCTTCTGAGGTTTTAAGTTGCAGAGGTGGCGAGAATTTGCACTAGCACAGGATGTCCCCTCAGTAGGGAATTCCTCATACCAACGAAACCACAAGTCTTGTCCCTATTTCTTTAGATAAAGCATATTCTTATTTTTCTATATTTTCTATTTCTATATTTTTCTTTTCTATACATGAATTTTGGAGGAAAGGGAATTAATAAAAAGTTATTAAAAATAACTTCCAAATTTGCTGATGTGATGTAAAGTTTGCAAAGATGACAGGACCAAATGAAACAATAGTCAAGAGTTTGGAATTTTAAAATTTTGATTTCAGACAGAGATCTTTTTCTGCTTTGATTACTGTATTCAATTCCACAGTCTGCAAAACTTCAACATCAGGGCTTTCATTGGGTCATCTGACAGCCCCAAATTTGGGGCATTTGTTTGTTTCTTAAAGTGTGGCCAGCTCTTAGTTCTCATGGCTGATAGAAAGGAGTGGTTGCATGAAGAATTTTTTTTTAATCATAAGGTTTGACTTTGTTCTTTGATTTGTACAGGGTGTGCCTGATTTCCTAAGAGCTCAAGCACTCAAACTAAATAATTATGGCATATTGTGAAGACCTAACACAGAAGAAACTAGAAATCTGTCTGGCTTTCCCATTCAAACCCCTCCCTGATTCCCACTTCATGTCTTAACTGAATAGTATCATTTCTCTGGCGGGAATAAAACAGTACTCTCTATAGGCTTTTTCTTTTTCTGCTTCACATCTTCCCCGTTGTGAAGGAGATAATTAAGTGGTTTGAGTCAAAAGGTCCTTCCTAGTCTTGTTGAGTTACAAGCTGCTAGTAGGAAATGAATAAACAGAAATGGCGACTATGTCAGTAAGACATTTAAAACGGGCAAAATCCATCACAGAAAATCAAATAGACCAGTCATATCAATATAATATTTATCAGATTTCAGTTAACTTTGGAATACAGAAGTTAAAGAAACATGGTTTTATGAGTGTTGCCCATAGTTCTGAAAACTCATAATGGCTACTGACTAAATGAATAGTCATCAGGTCTTCTGGTCCTCCTAGTCCTACATTTCTGATTATTTATTATATATGATTTTGCCAAAATGTAGGGAATGTAAGGACAGTATTCTAAATGATTTTGCTTAATACTTCAAAAATTGATAATTTGGTCAATGTGTGTACTCTTATTATTAACACAGATCCTAATCAGTCGGTTAACAACTATCTATTAATATGTTGGGCACTGGGATATGTACAGAGTCAAAAATGAAGCCATCTTATCCCTCAGACCCTCTATTATACTTAGTACTTTGAGATTTTCCATGGCTGAAAATTTTTGCCACTCTGCAAGCTAACTTGTTAATTAATGAGCCTCTCCAAACCTAGTTAGGTCCTTGGACAAACAGCTTACAGTCCACCATTCAAAATTCTATTTTGGTAGGCTGTACCATAATTAATGGTCTTCTAGAACCAAGAGTCATCTCTGTGACACAGCAAAGACACAGAATAGGATTTTGGTAGAAACTCTACATTGTTTTGTGGGAGAATTTATGATTTCACAGATATTTCCTATTATTATTTACTAAAAATGTATTCATATACACTGTATAATATCCAGAGTGAATTTAGGCTTCTTTTTTGTCCTTTAAGTAAAGAAAATTTGAAAAGATTATTTGAAAAATAAAGCCAAATTAATCTATCTTAAGTATGTATTGTTAGTTGAATTTCCCAAGTTTTGCCTATCTGCTAATTTTCATCTTATATGAATGTCTACTAATCTTCTTATTTAATTTTGTCTACAACAGAATTTTTTAAACTCCAGCAGTTGTCCTGAAATTCAAGGTTTTTTACATGTGAAAGAGCTAGGCAGGAAGTCCTGGAAAAAATTATATGTGTATTTGCGAAGATCAGGACTTTATTGCTCCACAAAAGGAACTTCAAAGGTAAGTTATGTTTTAAAACATTCAGTCAGATACTAACACGTTCCAGATTATGAATGTCCAGTTTGAACTTTCTGCTTTGTTTAAAATTTTTGTCTTCTGTTTCTTTGAAGTGAAATGTCCAAAAAGCAGAATATTTAGTGTGCACTTCATTGTGAGAGTCTGGTGAAATAAAGCCTGGCACAGTTATTTTACTAGTTTTGTGGCCTTAGGCAAGCCCCTTAACAGTCTCAAAAATAAGGAGGTTACCCCTTAATGACCTCTGAGATCCCTTCTAATTCTAAATCTTCAATCCTGTGAAAGCTCCTTATCAATCAGAAAGTGCCAGATAAATGTGTGGGGTATTATTATTTAATTAATAACAATAATGACAGAAACTTTAGGAGAGCTTGCCTTAATAGAATCTTTCTTAAATTTTCATTCTGTGTGTTCTATATATTTGGCTCAGAGTAGAGGAGACTTTCTTTTGCAGGGCTATCATATCAAATGTGGACTAAATTATACCTTACAGTGGGGAAATTTAAATTTTTATTTAGCACATATTAAAAAGTGTCTCCTAAAAATGCAATATTTTTCTTATATCCTCTGCAACTTGGAAGGAATCAAAAATGTCATTTTAGTGTACATATACTGCCCTCTATTGGAGCGGAAATGGAAAAGTATTTTTAACGATGCAATCATTTTTGCAGGAGCCAAGACATTTGCAATTATTGGCTGACCTGGATGACAGCAACATCTTTTCTCTGATAGCAGGCAAGAAGCAGTATAATGCCCCTACAGACTATGGGTTTTGTATCAAGGTAATGTTCTTCAACAGTTGATACCTCTAGAAACTATCTGTCCTTTTAGACACAGAACTGGAATATTTGATATTTTCATCTGGATAGATTTCAACATATTATATTTTGGAATGAGTATGTAATAGAAGATAATGTGTAAGTTTTCATATTTAAATTTCTTTGGATATTTGACATGATTTAACACTTTTTATTGTTCAAGAAAACATGAACCAATTTATTATAAATTCAATTGGGTGGATTAATTTTGTTTTGTATTGGATTTTTTTGTGAACATTCTCCTTCATTCCTAGGCTTAGATTTCTTATATCGGACAGGCCCCTTGTTAGCAGGTTTCATGCTGCTTAGCTAATGGGATTGTTTCATAAAAGGAAAACCTTCAGTCTTGAATGTGCCTGACCTTGCATATATAGTTTTTATATGAAAAAGAAAATTCCTTCCTTAGGAAAAATAAGGTTCTTTCTATTTATTGGCTTCTGTATTGAAGGATTCTTGGGTAAGAATGTTCCCTGCACCAACATAGATTGGCCACTATTATGCAACTCATTCAGTTCCCTTATTTGCTTAAATGGATCTGTTTTCTTGCATTTAAATTTTTTTTTAATCTTTCAATTACATGTAATATTCAGCTTCAAATAAAGGTTATCTTCATAACACATCAATGTTCAGCAACCTTTATTGAGCATATTAGAGTAGGACTTCTTACTGTTAGGTCTGTGAACTCTTGTGTTTTTTTTTAATATTTTCATCAGCATAATTCAACATAATTCATTCCTTTTGTGATCTTGTTTATTTTCTTTTATTCATTTAAAAACATTATTCTGAGAAGAGGTCCCCAGACCGTGAGAAGGGATTCATGATACAAAAAAGGGTTAAGAACTCTGATCTAGAAAATAATTTGTGGATAATTAAACTTTGCATGTGTGGTATTTACAGTAGGCACTAACAGGGGGAAAAAAATCTCACTGGCAGTTTGAAATGTTATTGTCACAATGTATTCAAACATTCTAAGCAGAAATATGTTTATGTAGTAAGCATAATACAAATATCTTAACAGAATGTTGGCAAATCTAATTTGTGGCCGTCTCTAACAAGTAGGTCTTGACACGACTCCAACAATATGGCTTGTCTTATCTGAAGCATGATAAGCAGTCCAAACAAAGTTACTATGCATCCTTCCCTTTGGAAGACCCAAATGTGAAAAGTGGAAGTTATTTCTAATGTTTATTTGAAAGCTAGCTCAAGCACTGTAGCCCCTGACATTGATTCAGTCTTTACTGAATCTCTTATGAAATATTTTGTCATTTTAGTTTGTGTTTTATGTTTTTTTTTCTAAAGTTAACTGATTGAAAGGGAGCAGTGTACTTTGTATGTAATATGGATTTTACATTTGAAATGCATTCTAAGTCTAATGGGGGCAGCTAGGTGCTCAGCAGTGCATGGAGTGCCAGACTCATCTTCCTGGATGCAAGATCCGACCTCAGGCACTTCTTAGTAGTCAGGTCCCCTGGCTGCAGCTCTATGGGGAAGTCACTTAACCCCCTTTTCCCTCAGTTTCCTCATCTCTAAAATGAGCGACAGGAGGAAATTGCAAACTGTTCTGGTGTCTTTTCTAAGAGAACCTCAAACAAGGTCACCAAGAGTTTGTCTTACATGAGTGTAGAATTAGCAGGGGCAGTATAGAATACTTTATCTTGGCCCTCAATCCTGTGCCTCCTCTATTATTTCTTCCATTTGCCAAAGAAATTCAGAAAACCAAGTATGACATCGGAATACTTCCTAACATTTAAAGCTGTTTGAGTTGAATGAGCTATATTAGGGATGTAGTAGATTTCTCACTATTTGAGAAATTCAAGGAAAGGCTGAATGACATCTTGTTCACATATTGCAGAAGGGATTTTCTTTTAGTTATAGGTTGAACTAAATAGTTCTGAGGACTCTTCCAACACTTGCTATTCTTTGATCCCATTATTTTGGATTTTCATTAATAGGTCATTAGTGAATTATACCTACACAGTACTTACTGCAGCAATCACCATTCATCATTATAAAAAAATCATTCTCCTTAAATATCAAGTGCCTACCATAGCAAACTCTCCTTGGTTGCAAAGACCATTCTGAGATATTACAGTTACATACCTAAATTCCCCCTCCCAAAACTGCTAGAAAGACTTTGGCCAGTGGTACCCGGACAGGTCATTATTTCCCACTCAGGCTTTCCACAGTTCACCTAGGTCATTCTCCCACACCTGATATACCTTTGGCATCAATTCCTTTCTTCTAGTTTTTCCTTGACTGTATTCTAGAATATATAATCCCACCTGTAAGATATATTTTTCCATTTTGACCCTTGTTTCCAAGATTGATAATCTGCTAAATCCTTAAAGAGGATATATAGTCATTGAGTTTAAATATTTTTTCATTTTTACTACATTTGTCACTAATTTGTCATTTTTAATTAACTGTTTTTATTTTTTATAATACCTTCTACTACTCATTTTCGTGGTTACACTTAACTGTCGTTCATTTATCCTCTTGTAGCCAAACAAAGTAAGGAATGAGACAAAAGACCTGAGGTTGCTGTGTGCTGAAGATGAACAGAGCAGAACGTGTTGGATGACGGCATTTAGGCTCCTCAAGGTATTTTATTTCTCATTTAACAGCCAGACACCATGCAATGCGTAACATAGGCCTGGAACATAGTAGGTACTTAATAAATGTTTATTGATTGAATAGAAAATAGAATTTATACTACCTGCACCCTATTGGTGTGAGAGAGAGAGAGAATGTATTATTAGTAAATGTTTTATTTGAATATTTATTTTATATACTTATATACCTATGGCCACATAAAAAATTCTCAGGTGAAAGGGGGTCATGAGTGGAAAAAGTCTTAAGAACCCCTGGTTTGTACTTCTCTTTGGAGACAATCAAGAATACATCGCCTAAAGCTCAGATATGTATGAGTTAATTCTGGTAGCTTAAAGATGGATTAAAGTGGACTTGAAGGAATCACTTAAGAGGTACTGTATTGCAAGCCAGAGATGATGATAACCTGAGCTATTAAGATGGTAGTTGTGTAAGGAGAGGAGAGGGGACCATAAGCAAGAGAGGTATAAAGTTAGAAACGACAACATTTGGCAATTGATGGGAGAATGAAGACTCAAAGGTGATGCTCAAGGTTGATGGGAATCCAAGTGTGACTGAAAATATGGCGGTGGTCTTGACAGCAACTGGGAAATGGTGAAGGAGGGAATAGGCTTTATGAGGAAGATATTGAGCTTTATTGTCAATATTTTGGATTTGAGATAATTACAAGACAACAAGATCAAAATTTCCAATAGACAATTTGTGTTTACATAAAGAAAAACATAATAGGAAAATATTGAGACAGAATTGGCCAAAAAATATGACAATTGATTTGGGATTAAATAGGCATCCTGGATTATTGGATAACTTGTATTTAGGAAAGAGTTAGAACTAGAAAAAGTCCTTTATCCTTTAGAAATACAATCTTATCAGACTTTCTCAGAACTAAGAGAGCTCTTTAATTATGATAATAGTTGGTTGTTATTGATAGAGGATTTCAATGTTCCTAAAACACTTTACCTATGCTATTTTATTTGAGCTTCATGAAAACAATGTGAAACAAATACTATAAAGTATTCTCTTTATTCTAAATCTCAAAGATGTTAAATGGTTGGTCCTTGGGCACATAGCTAATAAGTGTTTTCAAACTCAGGTCTCTTGAAGCCAGGTTCAATACTCTAACTACTGTCCCACTCTGTCTTTCTGTAAATCATAAAAAATGTTCATATTTAGAAAAGGCTTTTCTCCTTGCAGGGTTCTTTATATTTTTATCTCTTTTGATTTTGACTTAAGTAGTACCTTTCTACCTCTCTCCATTTTCTAGATGAGAAAATTGACACTCGCTGATGTCACACAACTAGTAAATGGCAGAACTGGGATCTTGACTTGGGTCTTTTCATTCCAAATGGTGTCTATATATCACAGTGCAGCTAATAGGAAAACTGTAGAAGAAGTAATAATATTAAGTAATAAAATTTAAAACCATATTAAACCAAGGTAAAATTAAAAATTTGCCGAGGAAAATACATCGGAAAAGAAGTTTGCTACTTACAAAAGTTTTGTAGGGACACTCTTTCCTCAATAACAGTCCTATTTTATTCTAAGGGGAAAAAAGCATCTTTACATAAAGAAATCTAAAATTATTTTCTATGTGGTTCAATTGAAAGAACTCAACTACAAGTTGATGATCTCTGAGCAATTCGAGCTCAAAATCTTTGATCCTATGAATTGTGACACTTAACAAATCTCTTCTCCTTTCAAAAACTCGTTTCCCTATATTGCAGTGACATATTAGAGTTGATGATGGCTTGCATCCCTTTTAGCTTATTTTAGCCTTTACCTATTATTATTTTTTCATTCTAAATCAGAAAAGAAATTATAGTAGAATCTGGGTCCTCCTAGTGGGCATCAGAAATATTTATTAATCTTTAAAGTATTTACCCCTCTTAATAAAAAACAGCAGCAAATAGTGTATCCTAGAGGGTTACCCTGTAACTCCCTGATTCTATTTTTCCAAAAGAAACAAACAGAAAGAGAGAGAAATTTGATTGGCAAGTGAATGACATTTAGAAATGCCTTCCCTTTCAAAATTCAGGTCTGGATTTTGACAACCTTAGGACCAGGGCAGGGGTCTGGTACAAAATCAGTCATTCACCAACATTTCCCTTCAGGGTTGGAGGTGCATCAAAGAACTGATAGCCCTATACCTCCAGCCTCAAGCAGCCAGTAGACATGAGAGGAAAAGGCAGATGAACCTGGTATGGGAGGGGAGGAGAGATAAATGCTAACTGGTTCTCTTCTCACCTCTGTCCTGAGCAGTATTGATGAGCTTAAAGCCTTTTCAAATTTTTAACCCAGTGGAAAAACATGGTTTTTTTTAAATTTAACTCATTGATAGTCTAAGCAAGGATAATAGAAATTTAGCTTAGAGGACTCTGTGCTATTTTAACCAGGTTAAAAACAAAGAATAGGATATAATGGTTCAAAAGAGAGACTTTATATAGAGAAAATATTTCTTCTCTTAATGAGATATAGCCAGACATAGATTAGAAAACCTTAGGATAAATCTATATTTTTACTTTTTAATTATTTGTGTTAAATATTTACTTTCTACCTCCATGCTAAAAAATAGAAAAGAAAAATGTAACCCTTTGTAACAAATATACATTGTCAAGCAAAGGTAATTTCCACATTACCTGTGTCCCAAAATATCTCATTCTGCATCTTTCAACCATTGCTTTCTGTCAGAAGATGAGTAACCTTCATTGGTTCTCAAGTATTGTTGATCAGAGTTCTCAAGTCAAAAGTTCATTTTAAATCTCTTTCTATATATGACTCTAATCTTCCTTTTTCTTTTCCTCAAAAGACTAGCATAGAAATAAATGACAGAAAGTCATTGGTCATCTTACAGTGTGCATCTGATGAAGAAATTCCATTTAACTGAATATATATATTTATATTTATCATTCATTATCTATTGTGTGCCATGCATTTTGCTCTACAACCTTTATTTTAAATTTGTTCATTTGCTTCCAGACTTTGTCTTTCTATCATTACAAAATATATGTTATCTTATACAGAACATTGTAGTAAATTTTAGGGGCCACTTTTAAATAAAGATGTTAATAATCTTATGAACTTTTAGAAAGAAAGAAAATAAGTAAAGAAATTCATTTCATTTGAGATATAGTATAATCTGGAAATACTCAGGTGCCACGATGGCTGAATTTAAAAGGACATCTTATGAAAGATAAACTAGGCTTTCTCTGTTTTGCTCAACAGGACAGAATGAGGAACAATGGGGAAAGTCTTCAAGGAAACAGATTTAGATTTAATATGGGGGGAAGCTTCCTAACAATTAGAGCTATTCTAAAGTAGAATAAGTTTCCCCTCTTCAAAAATCTTTGACCAGAGTTGGAGGACCATTTGTAGATTCCATTGTAAGAGGATGTATGCAGATTATACTCCAAGACCTCTGACTATCAGTCCTGAGATTCACAGACTTCAAAATCAAAAGAGGCGTGCATGGATATCTTGCGTCAAATTGTACCTTCAAAAATTGTATATCCTACAACAGAATACCAAACAATTGATCCCAGTGAGAGAGAACATTTTACTACCTCCAAGACAGCCCAGCCTCCACTTTGGATAGTTGTAATTTTTAGGAGATGGTTTTTTTTTGTTATTGTTGTTTTTTTTAACATCAAGCCTTTTGTCAACAACTCAGTAATATTGAAAGAAACTGAGACAGAGATTAAGTGATTTAAGTGACTTGCCCTTGGTTCTACAAGTAGTAAGTGTAAGAAGTTAAATTGGAATCTAGACTCTGACAGAGCCATCCTTTGTATTGGGAATCATTTTAACTACTATTTAGAGTGATTCTCTCATACTTCTTGTTGTTCATTACCATGAAAGTTGACTGCATGATGACTTTGGTTTGAAAAAATGCCATAACTGATCTTGTTCTGTTCTTTCTAGTATGGCATGCTCCTTTATCAGAATTACAGAATTCCACAGCAGAGGAAAGCCTGGCTTTCCCACTTCTCAACTCCAGTGGTAAGTGCTGGTATGCTTGGGGCTGGGGGGCAGCTGGGATTCTGGTTTATTATCTATTTGTTAAATCAAATCACACATAATAGAAATGTCTAGCTATGGTATTTCCATTTCATCGAAATATATTTTTTCTTTCAACATTCCTTTTCCATCTTGATTTTCATACTTTGATTATTTCATATTGTTAGGATTCCTTCCTCCATCTATGTAATTTATAAAATATGAAAATGAATGATCGCTCTTCTAAATTGTTTTAGTGATGAGGATAATTGCTGATCTTTAGGTTCCCAGAGTGCTTGAGGTACTTTATAGCACATCAGAACAACATGAATTCAGCATCCTCATTTACTGATGAGAAAATTGATACTGACAAGGGTGATTTAACAGCAGGACCAGAGACCCCTGATCTTACGTCCAGTGATTTTCTTTTCTACTATCTAGCATGCATGCTCTTCATTTATTTAGCCCTGTTCTTTCTTTTAAAAATCTTACTCCAGCAGATATTCTCACCTTTTGCACTTTTTTGTTGTTGTTTGCTTGCTTTTTTTCCTTTCTCATCTTTTCCCTTTTTGATTTGACTTTTCTTCAGCATAAAAAATGTGGAAATATGTATAGAAGAATTGCACATGTTTAACATATATTGGATTGCTTGATGTTTAGGGGAAAGAGAGGGAAAAAAATTGGAACACAGGGTTTTGCAAGGGTGAATATTGAAAACTATCTTTGCATGTATTTTGAAAATTAAAAGCTATTATTAAAAATAAACCAAAAACAAAAATAAGTCTTATTCTTAGTCATCATCTCTGTAAAAAATAAAGAAAGAGAGAGAGAAAGAAAGAAGAAGGGAAGGAAGGATGGATGGACTGAATGAATGGATGGATGGATGGATAGAAGGAAGGATTGGATAGACAGACAGGCAGATAGATAGATAGATACATAGATAGAAAGATAGATAGATCTTATTCCACAGACTGTGTACTTTAGCATATTCTGTTCTCTAGTGCTAAGTGAGGCAAGGAAAGATTACAATAATTCTCCCAGATTGTTATAATACAATATTCTATAGAGACAGTCTCATTTATTTTTACTGCTATCATGAGTTCCTACTGAGGGATTCTTACTCTACCATTGCAGATTGCCACCTTTCTTGCAATTTATAGTCTTAACTGTTGCTTTAGATGAGGAATATTAAAATTTTTGTCCAGGACAAGCTCTGTGGCAAAATGGATAGAATGCTGGATCTGGAAACAATTAGACCTGAATTCAAATCCAGCTTCTAACTTACTAACTGTGTGACTGAGTTCCCTCAACTATAAAATGGGCTAATAACACCTATCTTGCAAGGTCATTGTCAGCATCAAATGAGATGATATTGGTAAAGCATTTAGCACATAGTAGCCACTTAATAAATGTTCCTTCCCATTCACATGTCTAACTTGACCATGAGGTCTTTCCTACAAATTGTAAAATCCCAGGAATGTAGGATTACAGACCTGGGGGCTTTTATTTTATGCATGAGGTCACTAAAGCCTCAATGACCTAAGGTGGTAGATTGAACCTTTCCCAGAATGAGAATATAAGATAACAGCAGACAGGAAATTTCCTGAAGCAAAGATGGGAAACTTTCTCCCTTAAGTAAATAAGGGGCTTATCAACCAATTGATTGAAAGGAGGGGGCGAAATTGGGATTTTTTTTTTCTATTTTTATGATATTTGCTTAGTACCCTCTGTATGTTACTGCAAGTTTTAAAAGAAAATTCTCTTTTAGCGCAGTGTGTCTGAGAACTCCCTTGTAGCCATGGACTTTTCCGGCCAAACAGGAAGAGTGATTGAGAATCCTGCGGAAGCCCAGAGCGCAGCCTTGGAAGAGGGCCATGCTTGGAGGGTAACAAGCCCCCTTTTAGGAAGCCCCCTTTGGCACCTTGACCCTAACACACCACCACGTGGCCATTCTGATAGCCAACAGATTAGGCCTCATGGGGATCACTCATCCCTATGAGTCAGAGTTCAGGTCTGCAAGAAGAAAATTTCCACATTGGAGTATTTCTTTCATGCACAACAACTCGTTTATCTCTGCCCTGGGGTGTTGAAGTTTGAAGGTTGAAGGGGTAAAACAGACACAACAGATTCTTCTTGATTATTTGCAAACCAGTTGTTGCAGACAAATATGTCCACTTACTAAGGGGAAAATGCTTTCACTCACAGACCCTCTTTATCCACATTGACAGAATTGGAAATACTTTTTTAAAACCAAAACACAAAAGTATCACTACAGGTCGTATGTGAAATAAAGATTTGTCCAACTCAGTCCAGACAGGACCCTTGTTTCCTTTTAATTACAAAAGTTTTAAAGGCCATTGGTAAGAGTTATATACTCATCTACTATACAGAATCTGTATATTCTGGATTTCCTTATTTCCAGATTTTCCAGGATTTCTTTTTGGGTTGTGTCAGAATTGAATTTGTTCTGAATTGTTAATTGAGGGAATTTGGTTTCTTTTGCAGAAACGAAGCACAAGGATGAATGTCTTAGGTAGCCAAAGTCCCCTCCACCCTTCTACGCTAAGCACAGGTAAATTTGTGGTGTCCAGTAGATGTATAACTTCATTTTAGTTGTTTATTTGGAAATGTGCTCATAAAAGCTACTTTTTATGGAAGAACTCCAGATTTAGAATTATAGGAATTTGGGGCTATTCATTACCTTGGGTGACTATAAGCAGGTTAGTTGTGATACTTCTTAATATGAGGATGATCTCTAAGGTTTCTTCTAGGACTAAAATCCTTTGACCATCCCATGCTAGCCCATCTTACATTGCAGAAGATGGATTATAGGAGTTAATTGCACCCAATTCAAGTAATTTATCTAGTTCTGCTGAGTTCTTCTACCTTCTTGGATCACAAATTCTGTGATGGAATGGCTACTCCAACAATGATTACTTTCCTCTAGCTTTTCCAAGTCACCTTCTTATACCAAAAAAGGGAAGGGAATAGATGTGGAAAATGGAAAATGGTAAAGTAGAATCCGCATGATTTGTCTATGGACAGTGAGAGAGGGGTGTGGGAGAGTAGAGTGTGATTCCCAAGATTGAAAATCAGTGTGACTAAAAGTGAGGCAGTACACTAAACTGAAGTTTTTATTGTTGTTTTGTAGGGTTTTTAAAGCAAATTAGGAAGGGGAGAGTGTTTGAGGGAGAAGGGTAATGAGGTATAGTTTATACATGTAGGTAGTTCTTTCTTGTCTGTCCTGTATTGCATCTCTCTCCTCACCAATCCGTGTTTCATGCAGCCTCTAAAATAATCTTCCTAAAGCACAGGTTTAAATATGTCACTCCCCATACTGAAAAACTTTCCATGGTTCACTGTTGTCACAAAATCATATAACAACTTCTTATCCTGATTCTTAAGGACCTCAACAATCTGGTTAAAACCATATTTCCAGTCTTATTTCTCATTATTCTTATTCCCATACACTACATTTTTATGTAGCAACCATAAGCTATTTCTTAAATGCTTACTGTCATCATTGGATCTCATCCTTGAAGTACCCATACCTTCTGGGTTAATGCAAACAATTAATCCCACATAATTGAATTTGTACAATTTAAAATTTGTAATTATATAAAACATAGTCATTAGTTCCAGTCCAAAAAAGTATGAAGTACCAATTCTAATAATACATGGAATGTGTTATTCATAGTATCTGGGAACTAGCTGTAATTGTAACTTCTCATTTCTCTTCTAGTTAGGTGTAAATTTCTCATGATCTCTTTAGCAGTTGAATATTAGAAGTTTCCCTTAGCCATCTTCATTTCTAAAATTAGAAATTGGTCTAAATCAGTGATGTCAAACTGAAATAGAAATAGATCCCTACACTGACCTAGAAAACCACAAATTAGCATCAACTATGTTGTGTTGTATTTTTGTATTGTTAAACCTTTCCCAGTTATATTTTCATCTCATCTAGTTGTACTCCATATCTGATCTAAATATCTTTTAAGATTTCTTCCAGCTCTGTGATCATTTAAAGTTAGGAAGTGGGGTGGTTTAAGGGAATGGTAGCAAAATGAAGATGCCATTTCAGACATATTAAGAGGTCCTCTTGTTTCATCAAGTATGTTAATAGCTTATATGATAAAAAACAAAACCAGTAACTCATACTTTCTCCTTCTCTCAAATAGTGATCCATAGGACACAAAACTGGTTTCATGGAAGGATCTCTCGGGAAGAATCCCATAGGATTATTAAACAGCAGGGACTTGTGGATGGGTAAGAAAGCAATTCAATTGAATGTTGATAGAAAATCTTAAACAAATGATTATGATGCATAGCAAATGAAATGATAATAATAATAATAATAGCCCCTATTTTATTTTGGGCACTGTGCTAGATAGTTTACAGTTATTATTTCATTTGATCTTCAAAATAATCTTGGGAAACAGGTACTATTCTCACACTTTGAGGCAAACAGAGATTATTGATTTATCCAAGATTACCCGGTTTAAATAAGTATTTAAGGCTACATTTGAACTTAATTCTTCCTGCCTCCAGACCCAGTGCTTTATCTACTGGGCCACCTAGCTTCTAGGCAGAGAAAGATCAAATCGTTGGCCTGATAGTTTGGTTTAGACACAGTGTTTTCTGCTTTTCTTCAGATACTCTGTGGTATCAAATCCTTAGAAAAGGAATTCCCTCTCATTCTGATTTTATTTCATTGTAATGGATTATTCTGTATCATCCATCCACCCTAATGATTTGCTACATGAACTCTGCTAGAGTCAATTATGTGGTAGAAATCTGAATTTAAACATAAGCAAATGTTCAGCAAGACCTGAGTTCTCATATGACTTCTAATGGTTTCTAGCTCTCTGATGTCTCAGCAAACTACTTCACCTGTGCCTCAGTTTTCTGTCCTGTAAAATAGGGATAATAATGACATCAACCTTCCAGGGTTCTTGTAAAGGTAAAAATGGGATCATATAAAGTTCTTTGAAAATCTTAAAATCACTCTGTAAATAATAGCTATTAGGACTATTATTACTCAAGAGTCACACAGCTAATTAGGGACAGAGACAGAATTCAAAACTAGGATTTTCTGACCCCAAAATCCAGAATTCCATCATAATTTAGAACTGATGATTTTCACTGCTTTTATTTTAGCAGTAAACTCAGTCTCGTTCTTTCCTCAGGCTCTTCCTCCTCCGTGACAGCCAGAGTAATCCAAAGGCATTTGTACTCACGCTGTGCCATCACCAGAAAATCAAAAATTTCCAGATCTTACCTGTAAGTATTTTTGCCTGATGATTTTTGTAATCTTTTGCTTTCTGTGACTTATTGTGACCATATTTTTTATCTTTAATCTTCAATATAATTATAAAATTGAAAGCTAGAAATATTAAGTACCATGACATGTATTAATGTTTTACCTCTCCCACCTCACTCAGCAGATGATCTTTACTGAGAAGGGGAGATTGTCTAATGGAACTCCCTTAGTCCCTTCCTCATCCACCCCTTCCTTCCTCTTACTCACCGGTCATAATAGAAAATTTTATTAGTATTAGAGCTGGAATTGGAGCTCTGAATTTGGAGGATAAAATGGTAGCCTCTCTGCTGGGGAAGGTTGAGGACTGATTCAAGCAGTGGAGAGTGCAGCTTGTGATAGAAGGGGTTGGGTAGAGACAGGAGTTTGTCAGTGAGGAATATAGTGCTTGTCACTAGCAATAGTCCAGTTACCATTAGTAGTCACTCTTTTGCAGATACCAAATTCATGTTTCTTAGAACTAAAATTCTCTGTAGTATCAGTATGTGTTACTAAGACTGCTTGAGGGACTGTCATGATGTATAACTGAACCACAATGGGTGACTTTTGCAATAACATTAAATTACTAATTAATTACTTGGCAAAAATTATATAAATACAGTTATACTTGGTACATAGGGCTCTATTATTTCAAAAGGCACTTATTGAAATCTGGATGGAAAGACTATCTTATTAGTTTTAGCACAGCCTTCTTAAAAAAGGAAGTGCTAGTTGGTCAGGCCAGGTCCTTCCCCTCTGATCAAGTTTTATTGAATAACCTCTATCCTTCAACCTGAAAATCAAGTTGTTTCCAGAGTAAGTGCATAGCACAGAAACTAGAGCCTCTTTTTGGTAATTCTCATAGTGCTATTTCCAGGAAAATCTGGAAGACATCAACAAAATGGAAAGAAAGAAAAAGAAAAAAAAAAAAAAGGATCAAAGAAAAATAAGCTGTTTTTAAAAATAAATAAATAAATAAAATAATGGATTTGGTTTTTAAAATGAAAGAAAAAAACAAACTATAGGCCACAAAAATGGAAAAAAGGAGAATCCACCACAAATGAAGAAGAAATAAAAGAAATTTTTACTCTTATTTTGTCCAAATATATACCAGTTTCTGAAATTTTGACTTAAACAGGACTTAACTTCCCTATATCTATCTTCTCCCCATCAAGTCAAAAAACAAAGCAATTCTCATGCCACTTAATAAAAAATTTTCCATTTTGTAGGCCCAGATGTGATCAGCAAACTAATGAATCACTCCTTTGACTTACTAGTATGTGGTTTGGCAAAAGTCACTTCCTATCAGTTTTCTCCTATACATAATAATATAAGTGCTACCTATGCCACCTAGAAAAGTCAACCTTAAAGCCACTATAGAATTGTGACATTGTATGGTATCATAAATTGGCAAAAAGTCAAGAGTAGTATAGCTAAAATTCAAACTCCAAATTCAATCCTCCTCTGCTTTATATGCTCTTTTGTGTTTCCTTGAATAAAGGGGAGATGAGAAGTAAATCACCCTGTACAAAGAACCAACAATACACTCCCAGAAAATAAGAAAAGGCAAGCTGAAACCAAGAGTTTTAAGTCAAGGGGGAAGTCACACTGTTGTGAAGAGGAAGCTTTTGTGGGCACTTGGCCACATAATCAAAAGTAGTATTTTAGCCTTAAAGCTGCACATTCTCCCAAGACTCAAGTTCGTATTCCACCCTTGGGTCAATGTATGATCTTGAAGAAGGGGTAGAATTTGTTTCTTTGTGCTTCCTTAGAATCCTAAATATGACTTGCTTGCTTTCCAGAAAGGAGGAAGGACTTTTAAATCCTATAAAATTCCCATGTTAATAGTAAGAGCCAAGCTAAGAAGCTAAGTCTGATTGAGCTTTACTTACTGTACTGTACTATCCCTTAGTATTTTATCATACAGTTAATTTTGTACTATTTTCTGAAGTAAATACTAATTAACCTATTATATGATTCTGACCTTTATCTAAAAAATTACAGTAGACTAACATTGAAAGTATTTCTATTCCCATAGTGTGAGGACGAGGGACAGATGTTCTTCAGCCTTGATGACGGAAATACCAAATTCACCGATCTGATCCAACTTGTTGAGTTCTACCAGCTAAACAAAGGAGTTTTGCCTTGCAAACTCAAACATCACTGTATCAGAGTGGCCTTATGACCTTGAATTTGGCTCTTGGTTGAAGACTGGATTTGCTAGAAGAATAACTAAGAGAAAGTTAACACTGGAATGAGTAAGCAGGTCTGTAAATTGGTTTAAAAATTCTGTTCTGCACCTCGAGACACTCAAAGGGATGGATTCAGTGGGTGCCAACAGACCAAGATCTTCCTGGTTTGTCCAACACCTAAGAATGATCTGCTGCTGAGTATCCCAGCACACCTTCCTCCCCTTGCCAAATAAAGGAAGGAATGCAGAATTGTGTGCAAATTTGAGACTAAACTGGAATGATCATCTTGACTGGGCCACTTAACAGGAACAGGTTCTGAAGAGAAATCATTGGAAAAAGGACTCTTGCCCTGGAATAATCTTGACAATTAAAACTGGTGTGTTTACTTTTTTTGTATTGATCACTTTTTTTTTTGCACTCCTACTTTGTTTTGGATATTGTATACAGCCTATATTAGGACATGATGTGGCTTTTCAATTCATGCAGGAGCTAAAAAGTCTCCGTCTATCAGAATTAGAAGACCTAAAGTTTTGGGTCTCAGCATTTCTCCAAGGGCAGTTTCTGCCCTCAGCTAATTGAAGCAGTGTGAATTCACTTCTAAAACTATAACTCCACCACCCAGTGAACTTTGAAAATCATTTCTGAGGTTTTTATCTTTAGGTAAATGACTGGTGTACATATAGCATAATTAATGGATCCAGTCATGAGACTCTCCAGTCTAGTCATCCAGTTTCTATGCACAAATAATTGAACGTTTTGTTGTTAACAACTGTGTTATATTTTCCCCCAAAATAGTTTTTATTTAGGAAATTCACTGTTACACAGTCACAACTGAATGACCATGCTCGTGGTTCAAAAGAGGCTGGTTTCTATGAAAAAATCACCAGTGCTGATCATCTATCTACTCGTTAGAAGAAATGATTGGCTTTTTTTCCCCTTTAGTTCTGTGTCCTCCATGGTCTTCAGTTTCTTTCAGGAACACCATCATCAGCCCGTTGAGAGGCTAAGTAATGCTACAGAATGCAGCCCAAGCCCCTACCATGGGTATAGTTCCAGGAGTTTAAAAGAAAAATGGCTCCTATTTTGTTTACTGCAGTGAGTGTCCCGAGTGTCTCCATGGTGAGAAACATTCACAAACAACCAAGTGGACACAGACTCAACCTGATATTTAAGAGGTTTTGATTTTGTGACCTCCATCCTGCTGAAAGGATCACACACACACACACACACACACACACACACACACACACACACGTAAGCCAGCTGACTGCAAGCCGATTCAGCGTCTACTTTACTACTGGCTTATGATCAGAATTGCTTCGTTGTAAATGTTTAAATTGAATATTTAGTCATAACACAATATGGGTTTTCCTTTTTTTCTGATGAACTGGGAAGACCATAGCCACAGTCTTTCCTATGATCATCCATCCCACATCTCTCAGTCCTTGCCTCTTATTCTGAACATAGAAACCAGACATGAAAATAGCCATTTTCCCTTTTTTTCTGCAGATTGGAAAGTGCTTACTTGAAAGGGTGTTCAGACTACTGTGGTGAACAAAATAGTTTTCTTTTAAAATAGCAGTGAGAATGCGGACCGGCTCCCTGATTGATGTTAGCCACTGGATTGCTTTAAAAATCCTCTCTGCTGAAGGAAAAAAAAAAAAACCATTTCATACTGCTCTTTGGTCATCATATATAGCTTTGACAGTAGTTTAAGACAAAAATGTAACAAGCTTAAGTAATACATATCAGCTATAACTATGTCGATGGTATAGAAACACTGTATTTTAGTTTACAGATCACATTCTAGTATTTTCCATGAAATGTCTACTTAGAAGATGGAGATTTTTTTTTAGCAAAATGTGTTTTTCAACTGCAATATTGAACTGCATTTTCCTGACTTTTTTTTTTCTTTTTTAGCCACTCTTTTCAAACAATCAGAAATTTGGCTAATAACTGTTCATATTTCCAACTTCACTTTGCATGCCTGATTCAGCCTCACTTTGGGGGGAAGACACAGCTATTATAAACTTTTCTATTTGGTGGATTGAAATAAATCTTTTTTCAGTTTTTTTGGCTATAAGATTTCTTTTCTGTTTACATAGATTAGTTCCAATAATGCATTTCCCCCCCCCTCCACCCCACCCACCACTGGTAGACAGCTAGTATTTGCAGTGTTTTGTATTTATAAACTTGCAATTTATTTAAATGGAGATAAATAAAAGTTTGACTATGAATCACAATTTTGTACGTATGTAGATGGTTGACTTAGTCTTTTGTACTTTTCCAGCCTAAGTGAACTGTTTGAGAAAGTAAAGAAAAAAGTAAGTAAGCCACTAGCTTACTCTACCAACTCACAGCTCACTTTCCACTTTCCTTTGTGCTGGGTCTCTGAGAGAGTACCACCCTATAACAAACCAACCAACCAACAAATCCAGTAGAATCAGTAGAATCAGCTGGGTTCCAGCTTAGCAAACCAAGGACTGAAGGACATTTGACTTTTATTTTTGTATTTAAATGACATGAATGTAAAGGGGACGCTCAGGGTTGTTTTGGAGCCTGTTGAATTTTTTTTGTCTTTGCCTGTGATTTTTATTTTCTAAATGAATACTTCATGTAGCAATCTTGAATATGTCGAGAAGGAAAATGCCAAATGGTTTTGGTAATAAAGTTAGTAGTTAAGTTATGTTACACTAGGTGTTAAAGTACAGAAAGCTTTTATTTGTTAAACCTTGAAGAAACACGTGCCTCAGTTTAGATGTTTTGTCTGGTCTTTTCTGCACTAAATAAATATCTGACAGTTTGACCAATCAATGCACCTTTCCAGTGGCAAGACTTGCTTATCGTAAATTATATTTGTCACAATGCAAGATCTGTAGTAACTGTAAAACGGAATAAAGTTGAAAAGTTTTCAGGGAATGCAAAAGGTATTAACTTAAAAGACAAAACCTTTATTCAGTATGCTTTGCTTCATACTGTAAATAGCTTTTGGGCTTGTGAACCTAATTGTAATCTATCTTTCAGGTATTTTTGTACAAATAAGGGACTGATATTCTGTTTCTTGTAATTAGAAATAAACATTAATACAATGCTATTCATTTTATACCGCTGTTAATATCTGGTTTCTATGTTTAAAAATTTGGGGGGGGGGCTGATTAATTAGACATAATATTGAAAGGTTCTTAAGATATTAAACTTTAGTACAATAATGGACCCGTGATCTCATTGTTTACAGAGTGTTCCTTCTAATGACACAGAGTGCAATCTATCACATCTACCCATTCTGTGTAAATCTGGTGGATAACCTCCCATAAATTTGCCACAGGATCCACCCAATGTGCCAAGGCCTTTCCTATTCTTGCATGGCTACCAAAGGGGTCCCCAGAGCTAATCATCTTCCCTATCTCTTTGAGACCAGTTTTTCTGTTTTCCTGGTTATACATTTAGTTGATAACATTATTTTTACTACTTCAGGTTCTGGGTAATTTCTTATTTATAATGTGGTACAACCTAATTCTAAAAGATACTGTTTTCAGCTTCTAAAATGGGATATCAAGTATCAAAAGTAGATTTAATTAAAATTTTTCTAGAGTTATTAGCTATAACTCTGTAGGTTAATGGAGCTAACTTATAATTTCTTGTTAGTGGAAACTGATATTATTTTCCCCTCTCAGCATCCTGTCCCCCTATTCTATGCTACCTCTTCAAATCTAAAGCTTAGTGGAAATATCAGTAAGAAATTTGGGATAAAAAGAAACAGTTAAGGATCGAGTATTGTTGCTTGTTCGTTTTTTAGCTTGTTTTTAAAGTTCTATTCCATTAATCTCACCATTAAGGATACATTTTGCTACTACTGAAATGCCAAATTTTAGATCAGATTCTGGTGTTTTTAATCAATTTTTCAGACTCATTTCCTTCTGTCTACAAACATTTCCTCCATTTTGATCACTGCATTGCTCCTTGTTACCCCTCTGTTTTCCTAGATCTCTTCTCCCTTTAATCAGTCTATAATGGAGCTTTCAGTTTTTCTTCTCTCACTTCTTAAACCTTTACAAGTTGGCTTCCAACCTTATTTCACCAAAGCTGCTCTTTCCAAAGTTACTGGTCATCTCTTAGTTGTCAGATCCAGTGAACTTTCTCATGGCCAAAGCCACTGCCCATCACTCTATTTTCTCCAGATTTTCCTTTGTCCTGGATCTCTTACCTCTCTGATTGCTTCTTCTCAGTCCCCTCTGAACCTCATCCTGATCATGTCCTTTAACTATAGATATCTTATTAACCATAGAGAATTTTGTCCAGAGCCTACTTTTCTCTGCCCTCTGTGCTATTCACATGGTGATCTCATCATTCCCACATCTATTTACTGTCTCTGTACTGCTAATACTCCAATCCACCTGAACTGCTTCCAAATTCTACTTTCCATCTTCAGCTGCCTTTCAGACCTCTGAATCTGAATGTTCAATAGTCATCTTAAACTAAACATGTCCCAAACAAAACTCCTTGTCTTTCTTCTTAAATCCTGCCCCTCAGCTACCTTCCCAGCCCCTTAGGCTCACCATCTGGGAATCATTCCAGATTCCTCTCTCTCCCTCTTGCCTCCCCCATACTCAATCTATTCCCAAGGTCTGTCATCACCTTTCAACATCTCTCCAATATGACCCCTTCTTGTTTCTCATACTATCACCCCAAAGTTCCTATCTTGATTATTGCAATAGCCTGTCAGTGGGTCTGTCTGCCTCAATACTTTATCCATCTGTCATTCAACTACCAAAGTGATTTTCATAAAATCCAGATCCAGTTATGACTTTCTTCTACTCAAATTACTCTGGATCCCTATCACTTCTAGGATCAAATGGAAAATTCTCTTCATGGCATTCAAAGCCCCCCATAACCTAATCCCCTGCTGCCTTCCAGTCTTACACCTTACTTCCCCACCAGACACTTTATGAACTAGTAACTGGCTCTCCAGCTATTCTGTGAACAAGGCACCTCTTAGTACTCTGGGCATTTTCTGTGACTATCTCCCATGCCAGGAATGTTCTCCTTTTCTTTGATTCCTGATCTTCCTGGCTTCTTCTAACTCCTAATTAAAATCACACTTTCTTCAGGAAGCCTTTCCTAACCCCTCTTAATTCCTAATGCCTTCTCTGTTAATTATTTCTTATGTATCCTGTAATATAGCTTATTTTATAAATATGCGTTGATTCCTAATGCCTTCTTTATGTTAATTATAAAAATAGCTTTTTAAAAAAAAATGTGTTTACTTATTGTCTTCCTTGTTAGATTTTTGTCTTTCTTGTGGATAGGGACAGCATTTTTCCTCTTTTTATATAACCATTGCTTAGTACAGTGTCTGGCACATAATAGGTACTTAACAAAGGTTAAAAGATTACTTCAGATTTAATAAAACTTGTTAAGATGCTGTGAAAGTTGACAGCTACTCAACCACAGAATCCTAATTCTAGAGCAGAGAGGGATTTGAAGTCATTGAGTCCAATTCCATTTTATAGATGAGGATGTTGAGATACAGAAATGTTAAATGACTACAACTAAACAGATAGAAAATGTTTCTTGATTTATGACAGTTCCATCTGACAGTGTCATTTGTTTTCTTCTTTGAGGGGTATGGACAGTGGACAGAAGGGGGACTTGGAAAGATGGAGTTGGGACATTGAACAGAAAAGAAAGCAAAACTTAGTTGAATGCATGAATCACAAGCCAAAAGACAGTAAATGGTAATTGAATGGATAAATCACCAGCCTTCTTTTCCTTTGCAGGTTCCTTTTAGGCCAAAGCCAAAGAGCCTACTAGTACATTTTTACTTGTAGGACTGAATTCACTGCCTTAATTAGTCCAGAATATGAATTAGTGGTTTAGTTTGCATATTCTAGATGGAAAGAAGCCATCTTTTGACCTCTATTTCAAGTTTGACTTTTTTAGCCTCTAAACATTGACTTATAAAATTTCAATCATGGGTAAACAGCTTATTGAGTAGGAATGTGATATTGGAATTTTTATAACCCTTCTCTCCTAAACAAGATGATTTTCCTGAGTGTCCATTACCAATAGGTGAACAGTCCAATCTTGGTTTGCTTGTAGTTTATGAATAATTTATGAATAACACTATTCAACTCATACCCAAGTCAGCTTAATTGATGAAATGATTCAATGATGTCATTTTGTTTTGAGCCCTATTTTACTTTTCAGTTAAAATTAGTTGAATCTGTCCATGACTCCTTCTGTTTTTGGAGTTTTATGAAATCTCTGTACAAGTTTGATTATTCCCCCAAATTCTTACACTGCTAGCCCACTTTGGGTTTTATTTTGGTGATACAGGTGGGAAATAATTAAACATTGAATTTAATCCAACCCTCATGTCATCTTGCAGGGAGGGAAGCTCTCCTGAAAGCAGATAAAATTCAAGTTAGTGGGACCTGGAAAGAAGAGCTAGAAAAGCTTAAAGCAATGAGAGAGAATTATTTAACAACCTAACCTCTCTACTGCCCTAAATTACAGGTAAAAGTGAGGCTCAAGAATGTTATGTTACCTACTCATGATTAGTTAGAGTGAAGTAATAAAAATAAAGGCTCCCTGACTTCTGAGGCAGAACTATTTCCCCCCTTCCCCTGAGACTGCTTGAATTCTGTTGATTGATAGTAGGATGATTAGGACCCAGCCACCACAGCAGTGGACGGAGCACTTGGAATCGAGAAGACATCTTCCTGAAGTCAAATTTGTGTGAGACACTTAATCCTATTTCCTTCAGGTTCCTCATCTGTAAAATGAGCTGGAGAAGGAATGGCAAACTATTCCAATATCTTCAAGTATAGTCAAGAAAACCCTATATGGTGTCATGGAGAGTTGGGACATAACTGAAACTACAGAACAACAATATAACATGTTAATAATAATTGTTCACAAAAATGTGTAAAATATTTCATTTTTTTAAAGAATTATTACAGTTTAGTAGAACTATAGAACAGAGACCCATTAATTGATTTTATTTTTTTAAAAGCTGAGTTTTTAAAAAAAAATCTCTTTTGCTAATTAATCCATCAATTTTCCCAGGGAAGGCAAGATGGTATAATTATAAGAGCACTGAATTTGGAGTCAGGATCTGGATTTGAATCCTGTTATTTCTATCTAGTGTTCAACCCTTAGATCAGATGTTTCCAAGTTCCAAGAATCCTGAAAATGGAATATTCACTCCCAGGACTAGAGAATGAATAAAGGAATCGAGGAAACTGAAACGAATACCTGCATTCACAATCACAGGCCCACATTTCTAGAACTATGGTTTGACTGGACGTATTTACTCCCTCTTCACTTTATAAACATGATTATGGATAGCTTTCCATTATCAAAATTGTTTGGTAGCAGATAATTGGGGTGGAATGGTGACTTCAAGTTATGATCAATCATGACCAAAAATTCTATTTTTTTAAATTTCCAAATGCTTGACTCACTTAGGTTCTTATAGAAGACAGAGAGTTCTAATCTATGTGACTTCATAACAAATTTATGGTATGTGTTTTCCAAGAATATCTATTACACCTAACATTTCTGTAAAGGGGGGTTCAGCTATAGTATGTTTCATATTATGCATTTCCATTAATACAGGGTCTCTTCCACTGTTTTATAAAATATCAATAAATGAATGCATGTTTACTTCTGAGAAAAGTTGGTTACCATTTGAGTCCAATTCCGTGTCTTCTCTTTTGGGAACTGATCTGTCATTCAGTCAACAAGTATTAATAAGCACCCATCAATAGGCACACAGGGTATGTCACAGGGACAAAGAGAGAGCATTTCATAGTCTTCATTAAGGAACTGATGCTCCAAGCGTCCACACACTAGCACTCTATTACAATTATTGTTAGCCCAACTCAGGTGTGCATTTAAGGAAAGATTAAAAGAAATAAAAGGTAGTCGGCAAACACAAACCCCGCCTGTTTACCAAAAGCATCACCTCTAAGCAAAGGAGAAGACATGTACATATTTAGATGCATGCAAAACAGACAAAAGGTGATAAGGTGGGCAAATGAGGAATGTTAAAAGCTTCAAAGAAAGTAGTATTTGAACTGTTTTTTGAAAGAAACTAGAGATTCCAAGGAACAAATGAGAGAGAGAGAGAATACCAAGAGCATTCACAGTGGCAGAAAAGACTATTGGGTATTGGATATGATTCTCTTGAAGAAGTCGTTTGGCTGGCCCTTGTAGGTTATTAGGCTGGAAGGATGGATTAAGGCCAGATTGTAAAGAGCTTTAAATGCCAAATTAGAGAAACCAATTAAGATTATGTTCTAAACGTGCTTTGAATTCCTCCACTGAAGATATTTCTTTGCTAGAGAGTTACGTGTCTTCATTCATATTTTTGCTTTCCACTGGATTGAAAGGTCCTTAAGAGAAACAACCAGTTTCCAATAAATCACTGACACAGTCAAGCAATTGTAGGATAAATGCTGATTTAATCCCACAAACAATTATAAAGTACCTGCTGGGTACAAGGCACAGTGATAGATGCAGAGACAAAAAAAAAAAAAGCAAACAATTCTTTCCCTTAAGGAACTTACATCGAAGTGACAAGGGTTGGGAACAACATAAAACACTAACAGTAATAATTTCCTTTATAGTCCTTAAAAATGAGCAAAGCCTACAGTGACTACTTGGAGTGTTGTAGCAATGTTATAAGAGATGGGTATTATTCCCATTTTACAGATGTGGCAACTGAGAAGGCTCAGAGAGATTAGTTTTCGGCAAATATTTGCTGAGAAGACAAAGCTAAAGACAAAAATCCCTTGACCCAAGAACCTTGAAAGGTGGTATGACATAGAGACTGCTACAAAGGCTCCTTTACTCCCCAAATGCTCCTCTCTTGCAAGGTGCTAAGGATCTAACACCTTTAGAGTATTTAGTCTTCTTAAAGTGTAAATGCTTGGGCAAAGGGGCTGCTAAAGCCAATTCTAGGAGATAATCCAGTCTCACAAATCCCCTGGGGATGGGGTACCAGGATGGGGAGGTACAGCAATGAGGAATCCTATAGTATTAGAGCTAGCAGGTGAACTTTAAAGAGTTAATCCAACCTCTTCTTTTTCTAGATGGAGAAACTGAGACCTAGAGAATTTGTTAAATGATTTGCCCAAGGGTATATTGTTAGTGGAAGAATTAGGACTAAACTCAAAGGTTCCCAGTACTCCCATGCCCCCATTAAATTAACTAAATGGATATGAAGCACTATGCAAGTCCTAAAAACACAAAAAATTACAGTCAAAAAAGGTATAGAGATCAATTCTTAACAATTAGAGTACATTCTTAAAATTCTGCTTCAAGCTAACTATGATCCACCTAGTCTGGCCTAGTGAATGAGACAATTTATTTCATGGGTTTATTTTGATTGCTAGTAGTTATGTCAAATATGATAAAAGGTTCCAGCCCATTGGGAACTTTGGGAACAATGGGAATAATGAGACTTTTTCATGGGATTCATTATTCACAGAATCAGGAATCAGCCAGTAATAAAATAACAAAATAAGGATACAGACAAGTCAAGGAGGAGATTTCTGGGGCATATTATTTTTGTTCATACTTCTTCTCTAGTAACTTTTTTACCAAACAGCCGATAAGAGGGAGGGCTCCAGTTTTGTGAAGCCTTCTCCTGTTGGGGATCAGATTGCTGATCTCAGTGAGGTACAGTAGAAAGCCCAGTGGCTTTGAAATAAGAGAATCTCTGTTGCTTCCTGATCATTGTAAATTTAGGCAAATCACTCTTCTTGGGCCATGGTTTCCTAATTCTCACTGTGTTTTCCTATGATTCCTCTTTGCATCCATCCTTTCGACTCCTACCCATCCCAACTGTCTCCTGAGCACATCATTTCATCTGTCAGCCTCAGTTTGCTCTTCTGTAAAATGGAAATTGTTATGAGGGCTAAATAATATAATATTTATAAAGTGATTTGCAGACCTTTAGAGATTCCTATTGTTATTCTTACTTTCTAATTGAACTAACCAACCCATACAAATTACTAGCAGAATAAAAATTAATGCATGTCCTTTCTGGCGGGCAAAACTTACATCCCATAAAATAAAGCTTCCAACTTCTCCTTCCCCTCTTGACTTTCCACAACCAGTTTTGACACTAACTTTGGTGTTTTATGATTTCATCATTATTGGTTTCCATCTTCAATTGAAGCAGTGTGTCCTTTGGTCAACAGAGGGCACTCCAGGTGTTTAAAAAGCACCCTAAGGCAAAGAATAGAAAGCTGAAGAAAGTCAAAAGTGAAACTCTGGGTTTTGGTAAATAATTAAACCTATTGGCTGGGGAATGGCACTCTCCCTTATTTGGAGAATTTTAAAATAGCTTCTTATTCAGGAAGAGAGAGCTATGCTTATGTACACAAGCACACTCATACACACAAAGACTGAGAAAGAAAAAAATAGGCATTTATTAATTAAGGATTTAGTATTTTCTGGGCACTGACTTGTGCTAAGTCTTGGGGAAACACAAGTAAACAAGATAGTCTGTATCATGAAGGAGTTTACTTTTTTATAAAGAAAAAGTTTTCATAGAGAACAGCTAAAAATGAGAGGGGTATAGGAGGGTCCCTATTAAGGGGCAAAGTGTAGAAATTGAATTGAACTAGAAGTGAAGTGGACATGGCTTGGGCCTTTCATGAAATTTTGTTCTGGACAAGGAATTCACTAATAAAAAAATAGGTTCTGGGATCCAGACATCTCAAAAGGTTCAGAACTACTATGTAAAGAGAGAGAGAAATCCAAAGAGTGAGTTGATTTGGGGGTAAAAGTGAAAAAATAAAGAATATTCTTCAAACAGCTTTAGAGCAATTTAATTAAACCTCAAAAAGGAGTCTCACTTTAAGACAGGTTTAAAGTTTGATTGTAGTAATTAACTTGTATGACTATAGACAAATCATTTGATTTCTCTAAATCTCAATATTTCTATCTATAAATTGAAGGGATTAGATTAGATGATGTCTAAGATATTTTCCAACTCTAAAATCCTATGATTTTCCCCTAGAAGATACATAAAAGGAAAAAAATAGAAAACTACAAATTCTACAAGTTCAGAATTTCTTTGTTTCCCATGTGCCTAGAACAGTGATCTCTACACTATAATACATATATATTGAATTGTACAAATTATTGACTAAAATATTTGAATTCAGAGAAACACAAATCAAAAAAACTTTAGTATACACCTCACTGAAATAAGGAGAAAATAAATGTGTGTGTATGTGAATGTGTATACACACATCACATATACACATATGCATATTATGTTATATATGTGCTAAATGTATATGTGATTATATTCATTGAACTCATTTTTGGCTCTTCTCTTTCCCTCAATTCTCTCAGCCAGTCAGTTGCCAAGTCCTGTTAATACTTCCAACACCACATTTTCCTATCTCCCCTCTTCTCTCCATTCATAGTTTTACTCTACATCAGGATCTCATCACTTCTCATTTAGTTAATTATAATACCCTCCTAATTCTCTCCCTTCTCCAGTCTTCCATCTCAAACCTATAAGACATTCCTAAGACCAAGATCTGATTATGTTGCCACCTCCTCAAACAACATTCAATGGCTCCCTATTGTCTTGAGGGAAAATGAACTCCTTAACCTGTAGTTGGAAACTTTTCATAATTTGATTCCTACGCACCTTTCCAGTCTTATAGTATGTCAGTCTTCTTCATTCCCCTTTTCCAATCATATTCACCATGACACTGATCTTCTTGTTTTCCTTATCTAAGACCTCCTCATCTCCCAAATCAATGCATTTTCACTGGTTGTCTCTCATCTCTGGAATCTCTCCTTTCTCATCTCTGCTTCTTGGCTTCCAAGTCTGAACTAAAGTCTCATCTTCTGCAAGAAAATTTTTCCCAATGCTAGTGCCTTCTCTCTGTGATACCCTCCCCAATTCAACCTTTATATATTTTGTTTGAACATGATTATTGGGATATTGTCACTACCATCAGATTGTGAGCTCCTTGAGGGCAAAAAATACATCTCATCATCTAGTACACAGAAAATCACTTAATAAATACTCATTGACAATTTATTTTGTAGGTTTATTTGATTGCTTAGTTTAGTTGATGAGTTATTGGATTTATACATACATTCAAATTTATACTATTGGAAGTTGTTATTATGTAAAATATGATGAATGGTTCCAGTCCAATGGGAATATTCAATGGGAATTCAAATAATGAGACCACTTCATAGGATTCATTATTCACACTAATCCAGAGTCAGACATTAATAAAATTCTTTCAAACAATACTTGCTAAATTAATTTGAATTAATTGAATCATGGGTTAAACATCCCTGGATACTTTACATGAACCTATTCATATTCTCAGTTTGAACTGCAACACATTGAAATACTTTTCATAATTTTATTTTCTGCTAACTCTCAAAAGTAGTGCTTCCTCTGGGTTATCCTGAAAATACCTTTGCTCCAGGACTACTTGAAGCTGATGTATTCTAGAATTTGAAGAAATTGAGATTTGCCCTGTCCAAGGAATTTGACAGATTTCAATTACAACCCATCTCAGTTGTTTTTCCAGATTGAAGAGTATTATTTTAAAAGTTTATATAGGTATTCCCCTTCTCCATTTGTCTTAACTACTTTTAGTGGCCCTTCTCTGAACCTTTACAATCTAATTATACTTCTTTGCCCTCACTAGAATTGCAGTCTTGTTATAGAGATCCTTAAAGAATTCTAGTAAATTAATCAAGCGTGATTTCATTCTATTGCCTCCCCCCTAAAATCCTGAGTCCTTTCCCTTCTCAATGGATTACACTTGCTAATGTGCTCATTTAACCTATCCATTATTGTAATTCCTTTAATTTGCTATAGAGAAAGGAGATTCATTGGATTTTGGTTCCCAGAATCCCAGGTGGAACTTTTGTTAATGATTGGAAATTACAATGCTATTACACAGACCTCTTGTACTATGGCTCTTTACAACATCAGTTTCACATTTTTACCCTGGAGTTAAATACTTTAACAACTTGTGTGCCTATACTGATTTGTTCCTAGTAATTTATTTAAATCTACTGTGTCAATTTGCATTTACCTATATTTAACATTTTATTACTCTAGTCAGGGTAGATAGGGCTGTTGGCTCCTTTATGTCATCTTAATATGAAGAAAGAGAGGAACTATGCTAGTTATTTCATAAGTTTAAGGAGCTTTCAGATGAATAAATTCTCTCTAAAATTCTTTTTGCAATCTGGCATCTTCTTTATAATGAGTAATCTCAGAGAGATAACAAGTCCTGAGAGTTTAAATGAAACCAGTGGCAAGATTTGAACTCAAATAATCTTGGCTCTGAGACCACCTCTCTATTCACTGTCAGGCAGCTCTAAAGTGTGTAAAGGGGAAGCGGGGGGTGGGGGGAGATAGCAATTGGCTGCCTAAAGATGGATGAACTGACCAGAGCAGGGACCAAGCAAAGGGAAAAAAAAAAAAAAGGCAGGAGAACAATCAGCAGTGGGATCAGATCTAAGAGTATTCACTACACTTCTACCCTGGGTGAAATAGGAAGACCAAATCTCAAAAAACAAAATAAAATCATAAATGCATGAGACTGGTAAATTGAAGAAATGAATGTAAGAGATGATGTACATGTTGTTTCCTAATTCTCAGTTTGGAGAATAGAGTGAACCTCTTAAGGAGGAAAGGGACCTAAGATCTTGAAATTCGTGAAATTATTAAGGGAAAGAAAAAAAATCACAAACTTAAAATTAAAAGTCTTTTGGGAACTTAAAAAAAAAATCCTTGGTTTTCAAAAGTATAGTTTAAGTCCTCAGTACAAAGATTTCCAAATTTTTTTAGAACATTTATTAGATTAAAAGCAAAATAGCTTTAAATCAAATCCAATACTAAATTCTTAACAACTCCTTTTTGCCTAATTTGAATTTGCTTTTGATGGAAGAAGACAAGTGACCTTCCAATGATGCGTTATTCATTTCATCATTATCAAATAAAGGGATTATACTTCTGCTGTACCTAGATAGTGCAACTAGATGACACAGTGATAGAAAAAAATGTTCCTGCAGTCAAGAAGAGCTGAGTTCATGCTCTAGACATTCTGGACAGCAATTTGGAAGTATGTTCAAAGGGCCATCAAACTGACCATACCTTTGGATCTAGCAGTGTTTCTATTGGGTTTATATCCCAAAGAAATCATTTTAAAAAATGGAAAAGGACCCACATGTACAAAAATGTTTGTAGATCTCTCTTTATGATGGCAAAGACTTAGAAATTGAGAGATGCCCATCAAATGGGAAATGACTAAACAAATTGTGATATGTGAATGTAATGGAGTATTATTGTTCTACAAGAAATGATGAGCAGGCAAATATCAGAGAATCCTGGAAACATTTATATAAACTGAAGCTGAGTGAACACAGCAAAAACATTTTTGATGATCAATGTTGATTGACTTAGCTCTTCTTAGCAATGTGGGAATCTAAGAGAAGTCCAAAAGATTCATGATGGAAAATGCTATCCATATCCAGAGAAAGAACTGTGGAATATGAAAGCAGAATGAAGCATACTATTTTTATTTTTTTTGTTGTTGTTTTTTCTTTCTTTTTTGTGGTTTCCCCCTTTTATTCTGATTCTTCTATCATATGAGTAATGTAGAAATACGAGGGGGAAAGGAGGAAAAGGAAGAGGAGGAGAGAAAGAAGACCTGAGTTCAAATCCAATTTCAGGCATTTCCTTGTTTTATAACTCTTGGCAAGTCATGGATCCAGTTTGCCTCAGTTTCCTCAACTGTAAAATGAGGATAATAAAAGCACCTAACTCAAAGCAATAAGTACAAAAGGTGCTTATTCTTCTACTATATCCAGGTATCACCTCATCTCTCTCTTTCTTCCTTAATAACTTGTTGTCCAGTTGTTTATGACTTTTCATGACCCCATTTGGGATTTTCTTGGCAGAGATACTAGAGTAGTTTGCCATTTCCTTCTCCACCAGATTTTGCAGATGAGGAAACTGGGAGAACAGGTTAAAGTGACTTGCCCAATGTTTCACACAGCTGGTAAGTATCTGAGGCCTGATTTGAACTCAGGTCTTTCTGATTCAAAGTTTGGTATTACACCTAGCTACCCCTGCTTTGACAGCTTTTTTCTATAATTCATTCTCCCCCTTTAGTGCTCTAATTCCATTTATAAAAATATTCTAGTTCTATAATTTTTTTTTGTTTTTACTCTTGCTTCATCTCTTCTAGGAGTTCTGGTTGAACTCAAAAAGTAATCTACAGAAAGTAGCAAGATGGTGCCATAATAGGAAGTTTTAGTCAAGCTCTCCCCTACAGCTCTATTGCAAAGATATGGGAATATACCAGGGAGCTAAGATGGCAGAGACGACACACATTTCTCTCTGACCTTCTCTATAACCCTCACACTAATTATGAAATCCAGCCTCTGAATTAGCTCTGGACTGGCAGAACCCACAAATATTGGGAGTGCAACAAATCATCCACAGAAGGTAATTTCAAAGATCACCAGAAATGGTCTGTTTCAATTGGAAATGGGAGGGAGGTAGCAAAGTACAAGCAATTGAGTACAAATGCCCGTGCAGATAGTGCAGAGACCCAAGTGTTGCTGATTCCATGTGGCAGAGAATCTATAGGGAGAAATCTACAGCAGTGTTGGCCACTCTGCCCTGGTTGCAAGCCAGTAGATCGCCAGAGAAGTTATAAAACACCCAACACAAAAAATCAATAATGAACCCCAAAACGCCAGAATCTCAGGGGATCTGGCCATGCCCACTCAGCACTGGGAGTGAGTCAGCACTGATCCTGCGGCACTTGCAGCTGTTTGGAAAACCTCTCCTGCCCTAAAGGCAGACCTTAACTTAAAAAAAAAAAAAAAAAAAAAAAAAAAAAGGCGTAAAAAAGTAAAGAGGACTCTGATAATTGACAGTTTTTATGGCGAAAGAGAAGAACAGATTTTAAACCCTGAGGAGACTAAAGGCAGATTGCCTTCAGATGAAGCCCCAAAAAGAGATATAACATCATCCCCATCACACAAGGCTCTCCTAGAAGCAATTAAGAGGAATCTTTAAAAAGAGCCAGAAGAAAATTGAAGAAAGGAAATGAAAACTTTGCAAGAAGGTCTGGAAAAGGCAACATAGAAACTATCTGAAGAAAATTCACTACAAAATAGACTTAATGAAATGGAAAAAGCATGCAACTCAAAGATAGCTTTGATAAAATGGAAAAAACAAACAAACAAACAACTCCCAGAAAAACAGAATTTGTGAAACAGAAAAAGAAAACTCCTTAAAAAACATATTTTGTGAAATGAAAAAAAAATTCCATAAAACAAAACAACCCATTTAAAAATTTGATTGGACAAATACAAAAAGAAGTAAAAAAAAAAGTAAATGAAAAAAATAACTCACTAAAATTCAGAATTGAACAAATGGAAATGAATGACTCAATGAGACAAGAAGAATCAGTCAAGCAAAACCAAAAAAAATGAAAAAAATTTTAAAAAAGTAAAATGCCTAATGGGGAAAACAATGGGCTTGTAAAATAGATCTAGGAGAGACAATCTAAGGATTATTGGACTCCTTCTAATACATTATGAAAAAAGAGCCTAGACACTCTCTTTCAGGAAATCAAAGAGAACTGCCCAGATGTCATAGAGATAGAAGGTAAAATGACCATTGAAAGAATTCAATGAATGCCTCCTGAAACAGACCCCAAAATTAAAACCCCAAGGAATATTGTGACTAAATTTGAGAACTATTGGACCAAGGAAAAAAACATTACAAGCAGCCAGAAAGAAACAATTCAAATACACTAGCCACTACAAGAATTACTCAAGACCTAGCCGCTTCCATTTTAAAGGATCAAAGGGTTTGGAATATGATATTTCAAAAGGCAAGGAACTTGGAATGCAGCCAACAATAAATTGCCCTGCTAAACTGAGCATTTTCTTTCAGGGAAAAAGATGGATATTCAATGAAACTGGTGAATTCCATTTATTTTTTATGAAAAAACCAGAGCTAAATAAGAAATTTGACCTCCAAATACAGAACTCAAGAGAAGCATAAAAAGTTAAAAAGGAAAAAAAAAGACTCTTAAGAACTTTATTTCTGTTACAGGTACAGATAGAAAGTACATGTATAATCTGATTTTACTGTTATAATATAAAAAAGAAACTAGAGCTGGAAAGGGGATTGTAACAGGGGAAAAAAAAAGAGGAAAGTAGATGTAAAATGAGGGAAATGACATCTCAGGAAAAGGCAAAGAAAACATTATAATTGAGGGGAAAAAAGGTAGGGTGACAAATATTGTATGAATCTTACTTTCATCAGATTTGGCCCAACGAAAGAATATTAGATATATTTGGTTTCACTGAGAAACATCTCTTTCATCTTATAGAAAAGTGGGAGGGGAAAAGGGGAAAAGGGAAGGGGTAGGCTAAGTAGAAGGGAAAAGAGAAATAGAAGGGGAAAGGTATAAGAAAGGGGAAGATTCTCTAAAGGAGAAGGACTGCTTGAGGCAAGTAGTGCTCTTAAGTAAAATACTGGGAGGAGGAAAAGAGAAAAGGAAAGAGAAAAGTACAAGTTGGGGTTAATAAGATGGCAGGAAATACAGAATTAGCAGTTTTAAATGTAAATGTGAATGGGGTGAACTCTCCCATAAAACGTAAGCAGATAACAGACTGGATTAAAAAAATCAGAATCCTGTAATATATTGTTTATAAGAAACACATTTAAAGCAGAGCAATACATACAGAGTAAAGGTAAAAGGCTGGAACAGAATGTATTATGCTTCAAGTAAAGTAAAAAAGAGCAGGGGTAGCCATCCTGATCTCAGATCAAGCAAAAGCAACAATTGATCTAATTAAAAGAGATAAGGAAGGAAACAATATCTTGCTAAAAGGTACCATAGATAATGAAGCAATATCAATATTAAACATATAAATGGCAAGTGGTGTAGCATTTAAATTCCTAAAGGAAAAGTTAAGAGAATTGCAAGAAGAAATAGACATCAAAACTATAATAATGGGAGATCTCAACCTTGCTCTCTCAGAACTAGATAAATCAAATCACAAAATAAATAAGAAAGAAGTTAAAGAGGTAAATAGAATATTAGAAAAACTAGATATGATAGATCTTTGGAGAAAATTGAATGGAGACAGAAAGGAGTACACTTTCTTCTTGGCAGTTCATAGAACCTATACAAAAATTGACCATATATTAGGACATAAAGATCTCAAATTCAAATGCAGAAAGGCAAAAATAGTAAATGCATGTTTTCAGATCATGATGCAATAAAAATTATATTCAATAAAGGACCAGGGAAAAATAAACCAAAAAGAAATTGGAAAAATTTGTGGAATGCAGCCAAAGCAGTAATAAGGGAAAATTTTATATCTCTAGATACTTACTTGCATAAAATAGAGAAAAAGATCAATAAATTGGGCTTATAACTAAAAAAGCTAGAAAAAGAACAAATTAAAAACCTCCAATTAGATACCAAATTTGAAATTCTAAAAATAATTCTAAAAGAGGAGAGATCAATAAAATTGAAACTAAAAAAACCTATTGAATTAATTAAATAAAACTAAGAGTTGGTTTTATGAAAAAAACAACAAAAATAGATAAATCTTTAGTTAATTTGATTAGAAAAAGGAAAGACGAAAATCAAATTATTGTTCTCAAAAATGAAAAAGGAGATCTATCCACCAATGAAGAAAAACTAGAGCAATTTGCTCAACTTTATGCCAATAAATCTGATAATCTAAGTGAAATGGAGGAATACCTACCAAAAATATAGATTGCCCAGATTAACAGAAGAGGAAATAAATTACTTAAATAGTTTTATTTTAGAAAAAGAAATAGAACAAGCCATTAATTAACATCCTAAGAAAAAATCCCCAGTACAAGATGGATTTACATGTGAATTCTACCAAACATTTAAAGAACAATCAATTCCAATACTATGTAAACTATTTGAAAAAATAGGGAATGAAGGAATCCTACTAAATTCCTTTTATGGCACAGACATGGTACTGATATCTAAGCCAGGTAGGACGAAAACAGAGAAAGAAAATTATAGACCAATCTCCCTAATGACTATTGATGCAAAAATCTTAAATAAAATATTAGCAAAGAGATTATAGATAATCATCCCCACAATAATATACCACAGCCAAGTAGAATTTATACTAGGAATGCAGGGCTGATTCAATATTAGGAAAATTATTAGCATAATTGACTATATCAATAACCAAATTAACAAAAAAATGATTATCTCAATAGATGCAGAAAAAGCATTTGATAAATCCAACATCCATTTCTAATTAAAAAAAAAGAGTATAAGAATACATGGACTTTTCCTTAAAATAGTCAGTAGCATCTATTTAAAATGATCAGCAAGCATCATATGTAATGGGGATAAACTAGAACCATTCCTAATAAAAACAGGAGTGAAATAAGGTTGCTCACTATCACCATTGCTATTCAATGTTGTATTGGAAATGTTAGCTTTGGCAATAAGAGAAAAAAAAAAAAGAGATTAAAGGAATTAGAGTAGGTAATGAGGAAACCAAATTATGACTCTTTGCAGATGATATGATGGTATACTTAGAGAACCCCAGAGAACCAAGTAAAAAGCTAATAGAAATAATCCACAACTTCAGCAAAGTTGCAGGACACAAAACATATTCACATAAATCCTCAGCATTTTTATGCATCACTAACAAAATCCAACAGTAAGAGATATAAAGAGAAATTCCATTAAAAATAACTGTTGATGATATAAAATATTTGGGAATTTGTCTGCCATGGGAAAGTCAGGAACTATATAAGCAAAACAACAAAACATTTTCCACCTAAATAAAGTCAGACCTAAGCAACTGGAAAAATATCAAGTGCTCGCAGATAGGTGGAGCAAATATAATAAAAATGACAATACTCCCTAAACTAATCTATTTATTTAGTGCTATACCAATTAGACTCCCAAGAAAGTATCGTACTGAACTAGAAAAAAATAACAACAAAATTCACCTGGAAGAACAAAAGGTCAAGAATTTCAAAGGAATTAATGAAGAGAAAGCAAATGAAGGTGGCCTAGTTGTACCAGATCTAAAACTACATTATAAAACTACATCAGTCATCAAAACCATTTGATACTGGCTAAGAAATAGAGAATTTAATCAGTGGAATAGGTTAGGTTCACAGAACAAAATAACCAATGACTATAACAATCTAGTATTTGACAAACCCAAAAGCCTCATGTGTTCTCTTCACATGAGAAAGAGAAGAGGAGAATAAACAGATTACACCAAACCTAGAATTCTGGTTCTGAGTGTACTTCTTTTTTTTTTTTTTTAAACCACTTTCTTCTTTACAAAAAAAAAGAGGGGATGGGAAATAAAGAGAATGAAAAGTATTAAAGATCATAATGGAGGGAAATAATTAATGATCATAACTGTGAATACACCAAGAAAACCAATGCAGCTAAAATTAAAAGATAAGAAAATAAATGGGACATCTTTGAAGGAAATTTCTCATAAAGGTTCTATGTTTAGATTTATAGGACACAGATTCAAATTTATAAAAATTTGAGCCAGTTTCAGTTTAGTAAATGATCAAAAATGTGAAGAGAACGGTTTCAGAAAAAACAACCTACAGTATCAATTGGCCAAAGAAAAATTGTTCTAAATCAAGAATAGTTAGAGAAATACAAATTGCCTTACATCCATCAGCTTGGCATAGTTGATGAAAAAGGGAAAATAACAAATCCTAGAACTGTGGAAAAGTAGGTACAAGTATATACTATTTAGTTGTTTGGGGAACTGGTCCAGGTATTTTGCAAAACAATTTGGAACAATTTTTAATGAGGGGTGAAAGCAATTACTAAAAATGCGGAATGTTGTATATTCTTTCCAACTATGTTATCACACTGTAATTTTGTTTAATAACTTTCTTTTGTTATAAGAGATTTCTCATTGAGTTAGGTTAATCTATAAAGATTTGTAATATAGAAACAAATGACATCAATAAAACTTAAAAATAAAAATAGAAGCTAAGAAGGAGATGGTGTCAAAAAAACTTGTAAAGACTTGTATTAATTGATGCAAAGCAAAGTGAACAGAACCAGAAGAACAATTTATACAATAACAAAAGTATTGCAAAGACAAACAACTTTGGAAAACTTAGAATTCTAATCAATACAATGACTATCTATGATTCTTAAGTATTCATCATGAGACATGTTTCTGGTAGAAAGATTTTATACATTGATTGTAGACTGAGACTTAAAAAACAAACAAAAAAATCAAAACCAGAAACAAATGAGGCTGAGGTTTTATTTTTCTTTGTTTTTTAATTAGTGGATAGAAAGAAAAGAATGATTTTCCTTGATTGAAAAAATTTAATTAAAAAATTTTACTAACTACTTTATCTTGTTCACCCACACACTTAGCCTCTTCTCTCTCTAATCCCTTTAGATCTGCATTCTTATCCCACCACCAATATCTAATTGGTCACTCTTATTCCATTTCTTTCTCCTCTCTTAATGTCACAGATATTTACTATTCTATGATCCTAGGTAAGATATTTAATATCTCTGTGCCTCAGTTTTCCTATTTGTAAAGTGAAGAAGTTGAACTTGTCAACCTCTCCCTTGCAAATCTAAAATTTAAGATGTTGAAACCTCTTAATTTTCATGGTTTTCAAGCTAGTTCTATTTTCTTTGTGGGCTAGTCATACTCTTTCTGAGTCCCTGAGAGTGAGTGTTCTCTAATGATATGTCCTTAGCCATGTTGTTTCTCTTTTTATCTTCAATGATAACCTATATAAAGCAAGTTTTAAAGTTTAAAGTATTAAATAAATGAAAATTTTGAATCCACTCGCCATTTCTGGAAAAAATTCATATTATTCTACTTTCCAAATACATTAGACTTTTTACTATCCTATATATATTGTGGTTTTCCCACATCCATGCCTTTACTCATACTCTGTCCTATAACTATCCCTTTTCTTGATCCCCATTTTTAAAGCATAACTAAAATACTATTTTCTCCACGAAATTTTTTTGACTCTCATTCAGAAGCAAACTTTCCCTGTCTGGCCTTTGTATGCTATTTTATAACTATATTATTTATTATTTTTGTGTAGGATATGTGCTTTCCCTGTATGTTATGCATAAATCCATGTGATTTTCTAAATGCCATTCATGGGGTAACTTGAATAAATATCTTTGGTTTCCTGCCCAGCCCTTTCCAAGTAAGACTTTGATTTCTGCCTGAAGAAAGCAAGAGAAAGAGCTGAAAAGAATAACAAGCTAAACTATTTATTAAAGCAAGCAGTAAACAAAATTAGAAAAGTTATACAGATTGGGATACACACAAAACTTGTTGTTGTTGTTCATTATTTCAGATTTTTCCTGACTCCATTTAGGTTTTCTTGGCAAAGATACGAATGGTTTGCTGCTTCCTTTTCCAGCTCATTTTATGGATGAGGAAACTGAGGCAAAAAGGATTAAGTGACTTGTCCAGGATCACACAGCTAGTAAGTATTGATGGCTGGATTTGAACTCAGAAAATGAATCTTCCTGACTTCAGCCCACTGTGTCACTAAGCATGTCCACAAAAGCACAGAGCAAATGAGTTCTCCTACCAGGAATGGGTTATTTCAGTTCAAGAAAGAGAGATTTTCTTATCTCACTAAAAAGAAAATGCTCCAAAGTCTCTGGAGGGACAAGTTAGAAATCAGGGATATATTAAGGAGCTAGATTTCCCTTGCATGCTTGTCATCCATGGGTCATCCCCCAAAGAGATTGTGGAACCTCATGTAAATGTCTCTTAAAGAGATATAAGTCTCTGTATCTCTAAAGCAACCCCACCCTTTCTGCAGTCAAGCAGAAAGTGTGTGAGTCTTATATAAATGTCCCACACTTGAAGTTTGTTATATGTTATATTTGGTGTATGTGTAATTTTTAAATGGACTGAAAGTTCTGTGATGGTAGCAACTGTAATATCTATACTCTGCATCTCTACATGTGTGTAGCACAGTGTTCTATGCCCTATAAGTGTTAATAAATGTTTATTAAATTTTAGTGAATTGTATTGAGTGGAATTGAACTGAATGGAATTAAATTAAATTGTTCACTCAACTAATTCTTTTATAAATTAGTACTTTGTAGAAAGTAGACCATAAAAAAAAGTGTAAAAAAAACCCCAAGAAAATGTGAAAAAAGGAAATATACTATGTCCATTGAATTGAAGGTTGATATTTTAGAAACAATATTCTTTTTACAGATTTATTTTTCTCTCTTAAAAATATTCACTAGAGGAGAGGTTTCTCAAGATGTTGTGACCTTTCTCACTATGCAAAGTTAATGATTAAATATGATGTGAGAGTGAAAAGTCAAGGTCCCAAGATATGAGTTTTTAGCCTGCAGAAGTGGGTACTAGTCCAAGTACCAAGTTCCATAGTTACTGATATCCATTTTCCTCATTTCCAGAATCTGACAAGCTTTGTGAAGGCTCTGACCACTATAAGAAACAGTTGAAGTTCAGGACAAGTAAGTCAAAAGATCCATTCTCAAAACTGAATGATCCATTCTCATATAGAAGTATTATTGCTGGAAAAGGGAGTATTTTATGCCTGGTACCTTGATTTTGGTGAACAATAGGTTTTGGTTTTTTTGTTTTGTTTTGGTTTGGTTTTTTTAAGATTCTTTTAATTTAAAAGGTTCTAGTAATAATTAACTAAGGGCTAGACTTAGAATTGGTCTTATTGCAATTTTCTGGAAATTTCTATTGACATGTTAATCTTCTGTTAGTAAATGCTAAGGGAACTTTAAATTCAATTTCCCTATCTCATGTAACCTATATTTGTTTGTTTTTATTTTAAATGGATGATAAATGATTTGTCATTTTAATTTAATCTTTTTATTTTCATATTTGAAATTAAATCATGAAATAAAAACAAATTACCTTTGTTACATATGTACAAATAATTTTTATATTTCTATAATATTTATATAACATAATTTATTTGACAGTTTTCCAATTGTTGGGTATCTAGGTTATTTCTCATTTTCTCTTATGTTTATTTGTTTGTTTTGCTGAGACAATTGGGGCTAAGTGACTTGCCCAGGGTCACACACCTAGGAAGTGTTAAATGAGACTAGATTTGAACTCAGGTCCTCCTGACTTCAGAGGTGGCGCTCTATCCACTGCACCACCTTGCTGCCCTTCCTCTATGTTTATAAAAAAGTTCTTGAACCCCAGGCTACCACATTTTAAATATTGGAGGGCATGGGGAAAAATTTGGATCTTAATTCATTGTTGGTAGATCTGTGAGTTGATCCAACCATTTTGTAGAGTAATCTGGAATTATGGTCAAAGAGTTATTTAAATGCCTATATATCTTGACCCAGAAATAACACTATTAGGTTTATTTCCAAAAATGATTAGGAAAAAAAGAAAGAAAAAAAAAAGAAAGAGGGCCACATCCATCAGAATTGATCATCATATTGTTGAAATATACAACGATCTCCTGGTCCTGCTCATTTCACTCAGCATCAGTTCCTGTAAGTCTCTCCAGGCCTTTCTGAAATCATCCTGCTGGTCATTTCTTACAGAACAATAATATTCCATAATATTCATATACCACAATTTATTCAGCCATTCTCCAATTGACGGGCATCCACTCAGTTTCCAGTTTCTGGCCACCACAAAGAGGGCTGCCACAAACATTCTTGCACATACAGGTCCCTTTCTCTTCTTTAAGATCTCATTGGGATATAAGCCCAGTAGTAACACTGTTGGGTCAAAGGGTATGTACAGTTTGATAACTTTTTGAGCATAGTTCCAAATTGCTTTCCGGAATGGCTGGATGTGTTCACAATTCCACCAATAATGTGTCAGTGTCCCTGTTTTCCTACATCCCCTCCAACATTGCGCTTTATCTTTCCCTGTCATTCTAGCCAATCTGACAGGTGTGTAGTGGTACCTCAGAGTTGTCTTAATTTTCATTTCTAATGACTTGGAGCATCTTTTCATATGAGTGGAAATAGTTTCAATTTCTTCATCTGAGAATTGTTTCTTCATGTCCTTTAACCATTTATCAACTGGAGAATGGCTTGATTTTAAATTAGAGGCAATTCTCTATATATTTTGGAAATGAGGCCTTTATCAGAACCTTTGACTGTAAAAATGTTTTCCCAGTTTATTGTTTCCCTTCTAATCTTGTCTGCATTAGTTTTGTTTGTACAAAACCTTTACAATTTGATATAATCAAAGTTTTCTATTTTGTGATCAATTATGATCTCTAGTTCTTCTTTGGACGTAAATTCATTTTCTGCTGTGTTTTACTTTAATCAGTGCTATAATAAGATTATCTTGATTTGCAGTTTTATTATTAGAATATTTGAGCCTGTGGTTATCAGTATTTGTTTTATAAAATTATGATTCTAAAATATTATTATATTAATTATAAAATTATTCATTAATATCCTCTGATAATTTCTCTATTTTGGTCAGGTAGTTTAGGATATATACCAATATAGATTCTTGATTTGTATAGTTTTTCACACAATAAAAAATTTTTGAATAATTTATGCAATTTCCCCTAATCTTTTTTAGAGGTTTGTTTTTTTTAATGCCTTCAGAATACCTATTGATTTTGCTGTAACATATTGTTTATTATAATTATTAGAATTTAGTATACAGTATGACATATGGATCCAAATTAATTTTTTTCTTTTTTTTCTCATGAAATTATCCAATTTTCACATCTATTAAACAAATTTTTAAAATTATCCTCTTTGGAATTTTAGGTAAAGTTGGCTAGACCCTAACCTTTTTATGTACAGTGGTTTTGATTTCTAGGTTTTTTTTCCATTTTATTCTTGATGCTTCTCTCCATGTCCAAACTTTTTACATGTATTCTTGAGCCCATCCCCAACTACCTATTCTATTAGGTCCTTAGTTTTTTCTTTTTAGACTTATCTTGTTTTGATAGTGGAATGTTAAAATTTCCCAATATAATTGATTTTTAAAATCTATTTTTAAAAAGCTTATAAGCTTTCCTTATTGAATTTCACTGAAGAATTATTAAGTATATCTATTTTTCTTGAATGTCTCCATTTTGAATTACATGTGTAATCCTTATTTACTTCTTGTAATCCTTTCTGATTTGAATTCAATTCTGATATTATCTAATATAATCCAGAAATCATGCACAACCTTGGGGCTTTTAATCAACTCAGATCTTTATCCAGAAAGCAGTAAGTAGACACATTAAATCATGCTCTTCTTGTTTATTATAAGTAAACCCAGAATTAAAAAGAAAATTGTACATCAAAGATTATCCTTAAGAGAGGCAAATAGAAGAGATGATTTAAATGTTTTTGGTTTATTTGTTTTCATCATTTATTCAATGCAAAAAAGAAACATTTTTCATGGAGTATTGGATATCTTCTATAGCAGTGAAGTATTTGCATGGAAAACTGCATGTTGTGTTAGGGCATTTTTACTTATATATAGAGATGAAAATTTTATCCATTTGGTCACTTTCTGCTTGCTGAAATGAATCAAAATTGAGAATAATACCTTTTCCATATAGCAAATCTTTAACTAGTTAACAGCTACCATTTCTTCTCCCTTTGCCCCACGTCCTCAATGTTTCTCTTCCCAGGTTAAACATTCAAAATTCCTTTAGTATAAGAATTCCTTGATTTTGAGTTACTTGATTATTCTGGTCACTCTTCTCCATTTTGTCAATGTAATTATAAATTATAAAAATGTGGCACCTAGGCACCTACTCTAAATATTTTTTGACCAGCATAGAGTACAATGGAATGAAAACCTTACTTATGTGGAGATTGTGCTTCCATTAATGAAACATCAAATTGCTTTCTCACTTTCTCAGTTCTTCCTGAATGTTTTTTTTAAATAATTTTTATTATTAATTTTTCCAAATTATCCCCCCTCCCTCTACTCCCTCCCCCCGATGACAGGCAATCCCATACATTTTACATGTGTTACAATATAACCTAGATACAATACATGTGTGTAAATACCATTTTCTTGTTGCACAATAAGCATTAGATTCCGAAGGTACATGTAACCTGGGCAGACAGATATTAGTGCTAACAATTTACATTCACTTCCCAGTGTTTCTTCTCTGGGTGTAGCTACCTCTGTCCATCATTGATCAACTGGAAGTGAGTTGGATCTTCTTTATGTTGAAGATTTCCACTTCCATCAGAATACATCCTCATACAGTATTGTTGTTGAAGTGTACAGTGATCTCCTGGTTCTGCTCGTTTCACTCAGCATCAGTTGATGTAAGTCTCTCCGAGCCTCTCTGTATTCCTCCTGCTGGTCATTTCTTACAGAGCAATAATATTCCATAACCTTCATATACCATAATTTACCCAACCATTCTCCAACTGATGGACATCCATTCATCTTCCAGTTTCTAGCTACAACAAAAAGAGCTGCCACAAACATTTTGGCACATATATGTCTCTTTCCGCTCTTTAGTATTTCTTTGGGATATAAGCCCAGTAGTAGCACTGCTGGGTCAAAGGGTCACAGTTTGATAACTTTTTGGGCATAATTCCAGATTGCTCTCCAGAATGGCTGGATTCTTTCACAACTCCACCAGCAATGTATTAGTGTCCCAATTTCCCCACATCCCCTCCAACATTCATCATTATTTGTTTCTGTCACCTTAGCCAATCTGACAGGTGTGTAGTGGTATCTCAGAGTGGTCTTAATTTGCATTTCTCTGATCAGTAGTGATTTGGAACCTGAATATGTTTTTAATGAAAATTATTCTGGTGATATTGTATGCCTATGTGTAATAGATTGCCACAGTCTCTGAAGAATTGAAATTGAGGATCACCCAAAAGGCAATGAGATCATGGATATGGATATACAAGGAAGTGTATAGGAGAAACAAAATAAAGTATGTTATCAGAGAAATATAGAAACAAAGATGGGGGGGAAAGGCCAATCACATAAGAAAGCAATGGGTAACCCAAGTTTTGGTATTCATGAAACTTCAAGAACTCTAGAAGGCTCCCAGAATATTTTTGTGGCCCTCCTGTGGTAGTTATATGAGAAGAAACTGAAAATTATAACACAGGATAGGAAGACACGAATGGGTTAACATTTGTACTATAGGGAGGAGGGTTAGGGAAGGTGGAGGAACTACAAAAAATGGGATCTAAGAACCATGGAAATACTGTAGATCAGATGAGCATTGTAAGATGTTAAATCATACTATCAAAATGATCAAAGTAAAAAGATGAAAAAAGCACATAACCTAGTATTATGCGCATCAATTTTGTTCATCAAACTTTCTTCTGAAATAAATTTCACAAGCCTTTACCAACTGATAGGAGTACACTCAGTAGAGTATTGGGATAGGGGGTAGATTGTGAAGGTTGGTGCAGCTTTCTTCTCAGAAGGAGCAGTTTGTCCTAATAAACATAACAATTGAAAAATGGCACAGATTAGATAGAGTCTTTGAGAAAATCTTCTATACCTTTTATGTAAATATCCAGAGGTTGCTTGAGATAACTTGTTATATTCTGATCTATAAGATTCGACACAAATTACCATGTAGAATTGTTTTGAAATCATGTAAACTGCTTGATCCTGTCAATTTTTCAGAAATCTTAAGACTTCAAAGCCTGAGAATTTTTTCTCCAAACTGTAAATAAATGTGGCTACAAAATATCTGATTTCACTGACAATATAAAGCTATTTGTTCAATACTATCACTTAGTCCTGTATGCAAAAGTATGCTGGTGGGTGTTTAACAATCAATTTTCTTCCTGGAGGGAATATATACCTAGCACTTTAAAATTTAATCTGCATTAATTTCCTTTTTCTCTATCTTAAATCTAGACAACCAACAAAATGATAAGTCAAGCCCTAGTTTGTAGATTTTGCCAGTTTCAAAGACATAAATGCTTTTCACTGAATTTTAAACAATTAGTTTTTTAGACCTGAATGAGCTGATTTTGTTCATACTCCTGCCTTTGTTTTACCTGATTGATTAAGGACTTTTACTTTATACACACATACGTATGTATGTATGAATGTATTTGTATTTATAAACACACATATTAACTATTTGTGTGAAGTAATGAGAGCAAAAATGCCAGTTACAAATATTTTTGAACTTTCTAAGGTACATGGGACCATAGAATCTCAGAATTGGAAAAGACACCAGAAGTCATCTGTTCTATTTTTTTAAATTAAAATTCCATTGAAATCTTCTACTTTTACTTCACTTTCATTTCCCAGTAGAGCCCTTTCTCCTTCTCTACCAAGTGAATTGTGATTTATCTCTCTCTAATAAACTGCCCCTGTCTAATGAGCTATCTCTTCCCAGTGAATTTGACATTTTAACAAAGAATTTTAAAAATTCAATTCAACCAAATTAACCCATACATCAATAGTCTAATTGTATATATGGTGTTCAACATCTACAATCTTCCCTTTTCTTCAAAGGAGGGAAAGAAGCACATTTTTCAATATGTCTTTTAGGAGACAATCTTGGTCATTTTAATTATTTAATGCTCTGTTATAGCGATATAGTAATGATTGTTCTTTACATTTTCATTATTCTTGTTACCATACATATTGCTTTTCAGTTTCACTTTCTTTACCTTTGTTTAAGTCCTTCCATGCTTCTCTGAATTCTACACATTCATTATTTCTTACAACACAACAATATTCCACTAAATGTATGCATCACAATTTGTTAGCTCTTCTCTAATTATGGACAATTTTGTTTTCTTTCTAAAAGATAAAAAATGTTGCTATGAATGTTTTGCTATATCTAGGATCTTCCTTTGCATCTCTTATCTTCTGGGGCAAAGCTCCTTGTGGGAATTCCAATTAAAAAGGAATGGAAATTTTACTCATTTTTTTATTGTAATTCTAAATTGCTTCCTAAGATACTGGATCAGTTCACAGCTGGAATAATTCACAAAAGTGTGTGCTAACATGCCTATCTTTTGGCAAACCCTTTAACATTTATTATCCCCATCTTTTCCTATCATTTCCGACTTACTAGATATGAGATGAAATCTAAGTTGTTTTGATTTGTCTTATTAATGATTTGAAATGATGTTTAATATGGTCATTAATTGCTTACAACTGTTCTTTTGAGAATTGTTTTGACATTTTATCTATTCAGAAATAGTTTTTGGTTTTGATTTCCTACATATCTTGAATTTAGGCTCTGGTAAAGAATCTTGTATGCAAATATTTCTTTTCTCTGATTTACAACTGCTTCAATCCAATTTGCATTGATTTTTTTCATGCAAATTTTTTTAATTTCATGGGATTGAAATTATCCATTTTATCTTTTGTAATTATCTGACTCTTAATTGGTTATAAGTCTCCTCAAGACCGGAGTTTAACTGTTTCTCTTCTTTGTTTAGATGTAATCTTCAATATGCATTTGGTTAGACACCCTTTACAGCTGACTCTAGGGTATGTATATGTGGGACACAGTATAGATGAACTGGCTTAGGGCTGAGACTTGAAAAGGAGGGAAAGTGAGCTCATTTCTCTCAGAAAAACTTCAAAGCTATTTTTTACTGACTCTAAGCTTTTCATGAAATCAAAGCCTATCTTTTCAATACTACTATTTTACTAGTATTACTAGATACTAACAAGATGTGGAATACTACTATCTATGAAGAATAAAAAAGGAGTATCAGACAAAGAGAAATGAGAATACATGGTGAATGTGATCAAGGAGCTTCAAAAAAGGAATAAGAAACAATATCAAGGTATTATATGACAGGAAGAGAAGATGGGCAAAAACAAACAAGTGAACAATGAAAGATGAATAGCCAAAAATACTCAGCTGATCGCCTTCTGATGCTGGAGGAAGTGAGCAAGTCATTCTCTTGCTCTGTCACACTGTACTGTAGCTAGTTTGAAAGAATATGTATAAGAGTTATACAAGATGGGAAAGCATGGATGGATTGCAGGCTAGATGTTTGGAGAAAACTTCTAAATCTATGAGATTACATATTATTTGATATTCAGATTGATGTGGTGTGTGGCATAGGATGCTGATGACTATTCATAATAACTAGCCCCTAGATCAGATCCACCACATTGTTTCAATTCTATTTCAGCCTCTCTTGCCTGAAGAACTTGGACTTCTGTTAAGTGAACATTCACCAAAGTTAACCTAGCCCAGTCTCATCATTGACCTGCTGCACTTTATCACATTCTGGGACTGCATTCCAGCTTCCACCTTTAACTCGGCACTTCCATCCTGGATAAACCAGAATAGTAAGCATTCACTAATCCACTCAGAGCTGCTACTCTCTGGTTATAGTGAAGCCTCATTATTGCAAGTATAAGCCTATGTCTTTTAGCTTGAATTGTGTGAAAAGTATATATTAATCAGTTTTTTCTATGACTTCACTCCATTTCTGTTGATAATCCTAGCCCATACCAATCCTCTCTGGCCACCAGTCTTTTGTGTGTGTGATCATATCCTATTAAGATTAAAACTTCTTGAGGAATCTCTTGCTTTTTATATTTTTATGTACAGTGCCTGGCACATAGAAGAGTTCAACAAATTCTTTTACTTTCATTCATATTGATCTACATCTAGTTTCTGCCAAATCCCTATTCCTTTTCCTAGCAATTCTTGTCAAAAAGGAAATTCGTTCTTCCCCAGTTCATGCTCTTGGGCTGTATCGAGCATGACATTATTATATCCAGTTGCTCCTGATTTTTCCTTATCTAATATGTTCCATTGACATACATTCAATTTTTCAATCAATGCCAAATAGTATTGATGAATATTGCTTCTGAGATTGCTAATCTGAATGAATTTTATTATTATTTTGTCTAGCTCTAGAAAATATCTCCTTGGTAATTTGATTAGTAAAGCACTAAATCTGTAAATTAATTAAAGTATTTTTATTATATTGGATGTAGCCCAGCCATGAGCAAAAAATATCTTTTCATTAGCTGTTGTTCATTATTTTTGTATATAGGCATTATGTATGTGTGTATACTAAATATGCTTTGGTAGTTTGACTACCATATATTTTATGCTTTTGTAATTATTTTGAATGAGACTTTTGCTTTCATTATTTCCCTTTGGGTTTTATTATTGTCATATTGAAATATTCTTCATTTTGTGGCTTTATTTTGTAGCTTTTTACTTTACAGAAACTATTAACTGTTTTAATTAGTTTCTTCTCTGATTACTTGGGTGGGGAGATGTTTCTTTATTTCCCCAATATATTTTTATTTATTTCATTAAATATTTCTCAGTACACAGAAGAAAAAATTTAACATTTGCCTTTTTTAAAATTTTGAGTTCCAAATTTTGTCTTGTTCCCTTTCTTGACCTGTCCTTGAGAATGCAAGCAATTTGATATAGATTATGCATGAAAAGTCATGAAAAACATTTTTATATATTAGCCATATTTAAAAGAAAATACAGAGTAAATAAAGAAAAAAGTGAAAAAAGTAGGCTTTGATCTGCATTTAAATTCAATTATAATCATATGTACACTTTTTCAGCCATTCCCTAGTTGATGGACATTCTGTCAATTTCCAATTCTTTGCTACCACAAAAAGAGCTACTATAAATATTTTTGCACACATAGAACTGTTTCCTTTTTTTTTTGTTGTTGTTGTCTTGAGGTAAAGACCCAATAGTGGTATTGCTGGATTTATATTTTATATCTCCTTGGGTATAGTTCCTAATTGTTCTCTAGAATATTTGGATTAGTTCACAGCTCCATCTCCTCCAACATTTATCATTTTCCTTTTCAGTCATATTAGCCAATCTGAGAAGTATGAGGTGATACCTCAAAGTTATTTTAAGATGTATTTTTTAAATCATATTGATTTAGGACATTTTTTCATATGGCTATAAATCACTTGATTTCTTCTTCTAAAAATTATCTATTCATACTTTTTAATCATTTCTTAACTAGGGAATGACTTGAATTCTTATATGTTTGACCCAGTTCTCTACATGTTTGAAAAATAAAACCTTTATCAGAAAATCTTACTATAATTCCATCCCCTCTTCCAGTTTCCTGCTTTCCTTTTAATATTAGTTGCATTGACTTTGTACAAAATCTTTCTAATTTAATGTAAATCAAAAGTATCCATTTTATCTTCCATAATACTTTTATCTCTTGTTTAGTCATAAATTCTTCCCTTATCCATAGATCTGACAGATAAAGTATTCAGTGCCCCACTAATTTGGTTATAAAACCCTTTATATCTAAATTTTGAACTCATCTTGACTTTATCTTGGCATATGGGGTTGCCTATACCCAGCTTCTGCAAAACTGTTCTCTAGTTTTCCCAGCAATGTTTTGTCAAATTCTGAGTTTTTGTCCCCCAAACTTGGATTTTTTTGGTTTATCAAATACCAAATTATCATGGCAAATTACTACTGTGTATTGTGTATTTAATCAATTACATTAATCTATTACTTTTTCTTAGTCACTACCAGATTGTTTTGAATGATTATTGCTTTGTAATACGTCTGAAATCTGATGCTATGTCACTTTCCTTCACATTTTTCCCCAATGATTCCCTTGACATTCTTGACCTTTTATTCTCTTTGGTGAGTTTTTCTTTTTCTGTCATTATAAAATAATTTGTGTTAGTTTGGTATGATATTGAATTAATAAATTAATTCAGGTAGAATTTTGATTTTTATTATATTGGCTCAATCTACCCATGAATAATAACTATTTCTTTAATTGTATTGGTCTGTTTTTGTGTGAAAAGTATTTTGTTATTGTGTTCATATAGTTCCTGGATTTATCTTGGCTTCCAAGTATGTTATATTGTCTGAAGTTATTTTAAATGGAATTTTCTTTGTCTCTCTTTTTTTGAAATATTGATTATTTATGTAGATTTGTTTTGGAATTACAACTTTGCTGAAGTTGTTGATAGTTTATTTATTATTATTATTATTATTATTATTATTATTATTATTATTATTGCTGAGGCAATTGGGGTTAAGTGACTTGCCCAGCTAGAAAGTGTTGTGTCTCAGATCATATTTGAACTCAGGTACTCAATATATCTTTTCCTTCTCTTATTGCTTTAGCTAGCATTTCTAGTAAAATATTGAATTAAAGGTGTCTTAATGAACATCATTGCTTCACTCCTGATTTTATGAGGAAGACTTCTAGCTTTATAAAACCCATTTTGGTGGGGATTTGTAATCCCCTTTACAAATAATGCTTGCTGATGGTTTTAGATAGATGCTACTTTTCATTTTAAGGGAAGAATGATTGATTCTTATGCTTTCTAGTAGTTTTAATAAGAATGAGTATTATGTTTTGTTAAAAGCTTTTTCTGCATTTGTTGAGATAATTTTGATACAGTTAATTATGTTAATAGTTTTACTAATATTGAACCAGCTTTCAGGTCAGGATAAATCAAACCTGGTCATAGGTCATATCTTTGTTATATATTGCTGTAATCTTCTTGCTACTATTTTATCTTTTTTTTTAATAATTTATTTATTTTTTTTATTTTTTGTGGCTGGGGTTTAAGTGACTTGCCCAAGGTCACACAGCTAGGAAGTGTTAAGTGTCTGAGACCAGATTTGAACTCCGGTCCTCCTAAATTCAGGGCTGGTTCTATCCACTGTGCCACTTAGCTGCCCCTATTTTTCTAAAATTTTGAATCAATATTAACCTTTTTAAACTTTTCTCCTCCCACACAGGATCCCCTCCCACAAAACCAGCTCTTACTTTCATTTATTCGTTGAATGGTTTTCTTTCTTTCTTTCAATTTTATTGATCTCTCTTTTGATTTTCAGTTTGATGTTTAATTGGAAATTAATTTGATGTTTAATTGGAAATTTTTAATTTGTTTTTTCCAGTTTTTAAAAAAATTTCACACTCAATTTATTGATCTATTCTTTCTCTATTTTATTAATATAAGCGCTTAGAGAGAAATAAATTTTCCCTTCTTTGGCTGCATCTTACAAATTTTGGTATGTTGTCTCATTGTTGTCATTTTAGTAATGAAATTATTAACTGTTTCTTTAATTTGTTTTTAACTCATTCATTCTTTAGGATTAGATGGCTTAGTTTCCAATTAGTTTTAATATGTTTCTATTATCCTTTATTGACTATAATTTTTATTGCATCATAATCTGAAAAGATCTGCTTTTAATATTTCTGCTTTTCCACATTTGTTTGTGAAGTTTTTATGTCCTAATATAGGGTAAATTTTTGTGACATGTACAACTGAGATAGGGAGAAGTATTCTACTTGAAATAATAAGTAGAGATAACTGTCTCTCTTTTGCTTACATTTCTGCTTTTAATGTTTTTTTTTCTTGTCTTATTGCTATTAGTAGCATTTTTAGACCTATGACAAATAACCCTGGGGAAAGGGAACATACTTTCTTTAGTACTGTGTTTGTTTATCTTGAAAGATTCTAGTGTTTTACTATTGCAAATAATGCTAGTTTTGGTTTTAGATACACACTTTTCTATCATATGAAACAATAGCCCTTCAATCCAGTTAGCCATTCTAATCTTTACTTAAATATGAATATATTCAGCTGCATTCCTAAAGAATGATCTTTTTGTGTCCAATTGAAACTTTTTAGTGAGAAATTTGCTGCCATTCAAAAAAACTCATTCCATTTTGGCACAATTATATTTCTCTTTCACACCCTGACCTTCTTTCTTCTCTAAACCATTTTCTTCAACTAGAATCTCTTTATAATCTTGATAGACCTCTCTTTGTTATGTTTCAGTATGTCACAATGCTTCCTACAATGTGGCACTAAGAACTGAACACAATGCTTTGAATATAGTTTGACCAGGACAAAGTACATATCTGTCATCTTGGACACTCTTCCTCTTCCTAAACCAGTTCTGAATTTGAGCCAGATTTTTTTTTTTTGTCTGCTGTTATTCTTCTGACTCATGTAAACTTGTATTTCACCAAAGCCATTTTAAACCTTTCTTCTCCCCCATAGGAACTATTGTTATACCTTGTTTCCTCTGACCTGTACTTGAGCCTAAGTGTAGCATTATGTGTTTATCCCTATTGCATTTTATCTTATTAGATTTGGCCCATTATCCCAGCTTTTTGAGATCTTTTCAGATATTGACTCAGTATTATTCAACATATGAGTTATTCCTCTCAGCTTTGTGTCCTTCACATCTAACTTAATTCAAGGCATTTATTAAAATGGTGAATGACACAAGACTAAAAATTTATCCCTGGGTCCTTTCAATTGAGCTCTTTCTCAAGGTTAACTTTTTTGGGGGGTTATTTATTTTTAATACACATTGTTTTATAAATTATGTTGGGAGACAAAAATAAGAGCAAAAGGAAAAGACCACAGGAGAGATTAAAAAAACAAACAAACCAGAAAAGGGAAGTGAACCTAACATGTGTTGATTTACATTCAATCTCCTTAGTTTTTTTTCTGGATGCAAATGATATTTTCTGTCCAAAGTCTATTCAGATTGCCTGGATCACTGAACTACTTTGAAAAATCAAGCCTTTTATAGTTGATCATTACACATTCTTGCTGTTATTATGTACAATGTATTCCTGGTTCTGCTTCTTGAGGAAAATACTCTTTTAGAGGTTTGTTATAGTAATTTCCTAGTAAATGCATAACTGGAGGTGGAGGATGTATGCAAACTAATTTTTAAGTTGAACTTAAGTTATTAACATATTTTCCATAACTTTTAAAAGTCTAGGCAATTAACAAAATGATAAATCCAGCATTAGTTGTAATGTTTGTTGATTTCTGGAATGTAAATATTTACACTGAAAATTTAATTTTTGGCTTTCCTAAATTGGTTTGAGCTGACTCCAGCTGAATCCTGGTTTGGCTAAAAATCAGATTCAAGTCTACATGTGATACATAACCCAACAATTCTCCAAGTTTTTTCTCTAAGAACTCCTTTGAATTGTTCAAAATTATTGAGGACTTTGCCTCAATGAGTTTAATTTACATGTACTATATAATAATTGATGTTGACTATGTACTATTGATATACTGTTATACTATTGATGGCTACTATATTAGAAATTAAAATTATTGTCCAACAGTATTATAATATCTATTTAAATATATAATATAAAATATATCTTTGATTATGTGGATCCCTTGGAAAGGCCTTGGAGAGGCTCAGGAGTTTCCACATCACCAAACTGTGATGTGGAGAACTTTGAGAACAACTGTTCTAACCCATTTCTATCTATCATTGCTACAAGAGGAACACGAGAGACTTCATATTGTTCTAAAATCTAGCTAATCTATATCTACAATATTATTCTGACCTATCAGCTTAGCAACCTTATCAGAAAAGGATATGAGGTTAGTCTGGCATGATTTGTTCTTGATGAAACCAAAATATCTCTTAGGGATCATTATCTCTTTTTCTAAATGCTCAAAAGTCTTATCCTTTTAATTATCCAGAATTATCCAGGCATCAAAGTGAACATAATGGGGCTTTATGCTGAAGATAGCACCTTTTTTTCAAAAACTGAGAGAATACCTGCTCAACTGCAAACCTGTGGTCTCTCCAGTTTACAGTTTTTCAGTACTGTTGGACTGATAACTAGAACTTACTCAGAGCAGCCAGATGCTCTTTTATCATTGCTTCATACTTTTGTTGTTGTTCAGTCATTTTTAAGTGATATCAGGCTCTTTGTGATCCCATTTGGGGTTTTCTTGGCAAGATACTGGATTGGTTTGCCAATTTCTTCTCCAAGATGAGGAGGAAAAAAAAAAAAAGGATTAAGTGACCTGACCAGGTTCACACAGCTAGTAAATATCTAAGGCTGGATTTAAACTCAGGAAGATAAGTCTTCCTCACTTTTGGTCTGGTTACTCTATTCACTGTGCCTCTTAATTGTCCATCATATTATACTTTAACATCCTTGTTAATTATTTTTGTTTTATCCTTACCAGAGTGAACATTTCCTTAATAAAGGAATTAGAACTGAGACTAGAATTGTATCAGTGAATTATTGGTAGGCATATCTCCTGAAAAGAAAATCTCTTTATCACTGCTAGACAACATCTTCTGTACAACATTTAGTTATACAATTACCAACACTAATAAGTGGTTAATATTGACTCATACAGATTTACCCTGGCTGTCAATATGAATCAGAAGCAGAACCTTAAATCTGAACTTTCATTGGAAGGAAAAAAAAACAAACAGAAGCAAACTTTTAAAAAAATTTAGCTTTCTCTCCAATCTCAGAAGCATTTTCTCAGATCTTTTCCCTCAACAATAGCTTTAAAAACTGATTTTGTCAAGATCAGGACTGCTTCCCAGATCAAGAATTCTGAACTTCAGGGCTCCTTATGCTAGCTACTTCTATGGGATTATGTTATTCTTCATCTTTTAAATATTTGTTCTTTCTCATATTTTCTTTCTTTTTTAAAACACATGCTAGCCAATAAGTTCTCTGGCATTCAGAACCCTACTCAGTCTACTGCTATCCTAACTTTTTTGGTCCTAACTCAAGGTGCTAGTGTAAATTCTATGTTTAGCCAAAGTATATCTTTATATATACAAAGTATATCAAAGTTTATTTTCCCCTGCTTCTCACCTCTAGTCCTTACATAGCTCATAGCATAGAATTTTGCATCTTTCTAATGTGCTCATGATACAGTATTGGGTGGTATTTGTCTGTGCTTATGATATCTACCTTTTCTAAATCATCAGTTCTATGAGAGCAAAGATTTCACCATCTCACTTTGATATTTCCTACTTGGTAGAGTAGTGCTCTATATGAGGGACTATGGTGATAGAATGGAAAGAAAAACAGACTCTTGGACTCAGAGGAGCTGGATTCAAATCCTACTTCTGACATTTACAAACTACCCTTGCAACTATGTCAAAATTATTTAACTTCTTTGGGACTGAGTTTCCGTACCTGTAAAATGAATCCCTTCCAGTTCTAGATCTATGATTTTATTAGTGTTCTTTCTCCCAAACTATTTGTAGTTATTCTTTGTGTAATTCTTACATACTTTTGGTGCTATTGGTTAGAATGTAGGTTCTTTGGGAGGGATTCGGGATTATTTCTTTTCTTTGTGTTTGGTTTGGCAGGGATCTATCACATAATTGGTGTTTTATAAATGCCTATTATTAATAAATAATATTTCTTTACCTTTGGCTAACAACTCATTTTAAATATATTCTTTCTATCAAATTTCCCAAGTCTTAATTAAGACATCATGATAAAATAAATAAAGGTTTTTCCCCTCAGCATTTCCCTATTAAAGGCAATTGGGGGGGTGGGTCCTGCTCCTGAGTTTAAATTCAGTCTCAGACATTTACTGGATGTGTGACTCTGGGCAGGTCATTTAACCCTGTTTGCCTCAGTTTTCTTAACTGTTAAAATGAGCTGAAGAAGAAAATGGCAAATTGCTCTAGTATCTCTCCCAAGAAAACTTCAAATGAAGTGACGAAGAGTCAAACATGATTTAAAAATAACTGAACACTCCTTATTATTAACTTTTCCTGTCTTGAATTTTTCTTTGCTCAGCATATCTCCATTCACGCCTCAAACATTTTAAAGTGAATACTAAAATGCTAGTTACTCTGCTAACCTCTGGGATTACAAAACTTAAAAATACTTTGTGCCTGCCCTCAAAGAGGTTACTTTATAGTGAGAAGTATATAGCATGTATGTAAATAAGGGTAATTCAAAGATAAGGAATGATGGGTTCAAAGAAAGGACTCAGACCGGGAAAACTGGTGGAGAGAAAGAAGACTTTCACTTGGGGAGTTCAGGAAAGCATCATGGAGGAGGAGTCATCAAACTTGAGCATGAGAGAAAGGGATCTGAAAAGTAGGAATGAGAAGCAAGCTCATTCTGGGCTTAGGTCACAGCCTTCACCATGTTCTGAGGTAGGAAATGGAATATAGAGTTTGGGGGACAGCTATTCATAGCTCCGTTGGGCCAGAGCTACTACTTACCTAGATAGCAATAATAGTGCTTTAATGTATCCAAAATATATTATCGCTTTTGATCCTCATAATAACTTTGTGAGAAAATGTTATTATTATCCCCATTTAACAAATAAGAACACTGAGACTGAGAGGTTAAGTGTGTCTGAGACAAAATTCTAATTCAAGTCTTTCTGACTCCAAGTTTAGCATTTTAGGAAAGTTATGTTCTTTATGTTCTTTATCTCTTTCTAAACTCAAAAACAAAAACAAAACAAAACAAACAAACAAACAAACAAAAAAAAAAAACCCTCCCATTTCCTCCTGGATTTCAGACCTCCTACTCCAACCCCAGCCACCACCCACTTTATCTTCTTGAAGAAATCTCTAGCCCCTGAAAGCTCTCTTCCCTCAGGCTTTGACACATCCTCTCTGTTGGTTATCCAGAAGTAAACTTCTTAGCTCAATTGCAGCCATTTGACATTAACACAGTCACTTCCTGTAGGTTTGGTCCCAAACTAATACCTGACATTCCCATCTCTCTCTGAAGGGAGATCTCTTATTCCCTTCCCTTACTCCCCTGATGGACCTCTTTGGTTCCAATCTCATTGTCACTACTAAGCCAACAGACAAACCTTGGAGCCAATGAACATTGGGTCACCTGTTTCTGTCCTTAGTCTTAGTTGCAAATACCTTCCTCCTTTAAGATTCCAGAGTTCTGGCAAATGCTTCAGTAGAGTCCAGGCTGACAATCAGAGCAGTTTGTTAAATATCCAGTAAATAATAGTCTCTCACAGAAAGGGACCCATATGTGCAAAAATGTTTGTGGCAGCCCTTTTTGTAGTAGCAAGAAATTGGAAACTGAATAGATGCCCATCAATTGGAGAATAGTTGACAAGTTACAATATATGAATGTTATGGAATATCATTATTCTACAAGGATGATTTCAGAGAAGCCTGGAAAGACTGACATGAACTGATGCTAAGTGAAATGAGCAGAACCAGGAGATCATTATATATAGCAACAAGAAGACTATAAGATGACCAATTCTGATGAATGTGGTTCTCTTTAACAATGAGATGATTCAAACTAGTTCCAATTGTTCAATGATGAAGAAAGCCATATATACCCAGAAAGAGGCCTGTGGAAACTGAATGTGGACCACAACATAACATTTCCACACTTGTTTGCTTGCATTTTGTTTTCCTCCTCAGGTTTTTCTTTTTTCTTTCTAGATTCAATTTTTCTTGTGCAGCAAGATAACTGTATAAATATGTATATATATATGTATATATATATATATTGGATTTAACATATATTTTAACATATTTAACATATATTGGACTACCTGCCATCTGGGAGGGGATGGGGGGAAGGAGGACAAAATTTGGAACAGAAAGTTTTGCAAGGGTCAATGTTGAAAAATTACCCGTGCATAAATTTTGTAAATAAAAAGCTTTAATAAAAAAGAATAAAAAAATAAAAATAAAAAACCTTTCCTGAAAAAAAATAATAATCCCTCACTTGCTGTTCTCCTATTAAAGGCAGGGCATAGCATCCCAATTTAAAATAAGGTTAAAAAATATATTTGGAGTGAGCCTAAGGAAGTTAATAACACACCAACAGTTGCCCTTAGGTCTAAAAAGGCTGAAAATAATATTTTAGCTTCATATATGCGCTAGTTATAAAATTCTAAGACGTCATTGACAAAGAAAATTTTATCATCTCTCTCTCTCTCTCTCTCACACACACACACACACACACACACACACACACACACACCCTTTTCCCTCATTCTGTACATTAGAATGATATCCAAAGGTTCCCCATCAGCAAACATGTCATCTGGTTTTATTTTCGGTGTGCTTCAGGTTGGTTTTTTTACATGCTCTGGAAGACTTGGTGGAAGGGAGGTTTAAAGACTGAGGAAAAGCAGGGAGGGTTAAAGAGCTGCTGCTTAATAAACCAGGAGCAAGTAATTCTGATTGGCTTTGAGGAGGTGGATACTTTGTCTACATAAACTGGCAACTGCATCCTCTGTGTTTCTTAACTGTCATCCAAGAGCAAAGAGAGAGGGGTCAGAGGAAAGGAGAATTTGCCTGTCTGACTGTAAGTACCATTCTTTATCCATTAGTTTGGGTGGATAAAATCAAGAGATGCTTGCTTGGGTTAAAGCCATAGTTTGATTCTTAGATAGCAAGCTTTGCTAATTGATTCTTAACTATTAAATCTATTGTTCATTATGTCTTACGGGACACAGAAAGGAAAACATAGTGAATGAATCCTTTGAATTTTAATACTTTCTAAATTCCAATTTGAGTCATTAGCCTCTGTATATTATAGAAATTATCCAAGTAATTTTAAGAAGGCATACTCTTTTTCTTAAAAATTCAGTATCTCTAAGGTCTTATTCCTAAAAATGGAAATTTGACAACTACATTGCTTAATAAAAATTTTTCAATTGTATTTTTTAAAAAATAAGAACTTACAGTCTTCCAGAATAAACCAAATACGTGAAAATATTTTGCCCTTCAAAGATTAGCAGGTAAATATTACATAGGCTAAAAGGTAAGAAAATAAAGCAATAATTTTTTTTTTTGGTAGAGAAGGAGTGATCACCATATCACAGTAATCAGAGATATTGGCCTTCCAATATCTTCTGTGAAATTCAAGTCAGTTAGTCTTGGTAATCCCCTTAATCAGATTTCTTTTAGCCTCACTGAAAAAGCATGGGATGCTAACATCTCCCACATATCTTGCTGCTCAGAAAGTTTTAATTTATCTCAAAAATAGAAACTTCAAGGAGAATGGACACATGTTCTTCTTTGCTGCTTTGGATGCCTCCCATGAAGAATATAGAAATATCTGCTTTTCTCCATCAATTTTAGACTCTATTCCCCATTGAGGGAGCATGCAGTGATTGTGGGAAGTTGCTTCATATAGTTTGGGCTCACTCATATTCAGCTTTGTTGGGCTTCCTTTTAAGGGGATGGGGATTCCTGTTGTCTATGGTTCCATTTGTACTTTTTACAAGCAAAGTCTTTGATCTAGACCTTATCATCTTAGTAACTGCATTATCTATTTTTTCCATCTGGGTCAATAGTCATTGCTTCTATTTGTATTTAGCTAAAAAAAAGGTTAAAAAAAGTAGTAAAAACAAAATAAAAGCCTATCAAACTCTATAAAATAACAGGGGTGTGTTGCTGCTGCCATTGAGTCCTTTCTATTCCTTATACGACATTTAAATAATTAGTCTGATTAGACTCCTTGACATCCTTTACATTCAATGAGGGCAGAATTGGGAAAATAAGATGTTATTAGATATTTCCTAATCAAAAGCTTGAGGTTTTCCTCAGATAGTTCATACTTATATAGAATTTTAAATACTTTTGTAAAATACTTTTACCTAAATTTAAAAGATGTTGGATTTGAAGCCAATGAATCTAGGTTCAAGTCCTGCCTTTGTCACTACTAATGTTTCCTTAAGTGAGTCGAATAACTTTGCTCGACCTCAGTTTCTGTAAAAAATGAGGTTAAATGTTGTGGCTTTGAAGATCCCTTTTAATCTAGCTGATGATCCTGATTCTTTGAGTGAAAAATATTTTCTTTTTAAACAAATAGAAGAAAGCCAGAATTTCTTATGGGTTAAATCAGAATATCAGACAGAAGCATGTTACTCTCTTTTCCTCAGTTAATATAAGTTTACCACCAAAATTTAAATTACAAATAGAATAGGTATTGATATACATATTAGTTCTTTACATTGTCCCTATATGGTCATACAACTTTCTCTCAGAGATTTTAAGTAAGGAGGAATCCACCACCTAAGGCAGCCCATTTAACTTTTGAAAACTTTCACTGTTAGGAAGCTCTTCTTTATTCCCAGCTAGAATCTGCTTCTCTGAAATCTGTACCAATTGCTTAAAATTTTTCCTAGTGAGAACAAGTAGAAAATGTCCCTCTTTCACATGATAATCTTTTCAATACTTTCCATGTATATTCTCCCCTATACCCAAATTCATTTTCAGTTATTGTTCAAGAAATCTGCAGAAATAAATGAAGTTATGTACCATAGACATATATAACGTGCATAGGCAAGAAAAACAAAAATAATAAGAAAAATATCAGTTATATGGAAAGCAACAAGAAAATTCAAGAGCATCATTTGGAAAGCTATAATCATTTTTTTCCTGCCCTGCTTCAGGTAGGATTTAGAGCTGGAAGAAATTCAGATATCTCCTTTAACCTCCTAATTTTATAGTTGAGGAAACTGAGGCACACAGAGAAGTTGACTTACTCAGTATTTTGCAGGTAGTAATGAAATGTATCCACAATTCCAATTCATATCTTCTGATTTCAAACCCAATGCTCTCCTCATTACATCATGTTGCCTTTTACTTTGAGGCTCCCCATAGTTGACACTGTTGTATGTACAGAATTAGGGGGACAGGGCAGAGTCCCTGGTTAAATGAGAGCAGGCCAGAGAAAGGATCAGGAGAGCCAGAAGTAAAATTTTTTCTGACTTTCTCTTCTACGGAGTAGTGCACAGTGCTAGCTGACCCTAGTGGCCAAATGTCAGTAGCTAATATTTACTTTTAAGTAGGGTTTGAACTGACATTTCACACTGATCTTGACTTGTGTAGATAAGGAAAAATTCTACAAGCTAGATGGAATGAGGGTTCAAGTCAGAAGTAAACAGGAGGAGATGCTCCTGTTTACCTCAGACTCCCTCATCAAGACTGGGACAAATCTTGGGGTAAGGCTATTAGATTTATCCAGAACCTATCCTAAAGCTTTAAATAAGCACTCAATAAACATTATTGATTGATTTATTGGTTATATGATACACACACACATATATAATATATATGGTATAGCATATTGAGATGTTCTGACATTCAATTCAGACCTGGACAAATCACTTAACCTATCTGTCTCAGTTTCCTTATTTGTAAAATGGGGATAATGATAGCACCTACCTCACTTTGATGTTATGAAGATCAAATTAGATAGTAGAAAGAAAGCTTTTTGCAAGTCTTAAGCTGCCATTTAAAAGCCAGCTAATACTTTCTTCTATATATCTAAGTATATGTTGCATGAGAGTAAAGAATAAAAATTGTGATTTGACATTCTTCTCTTGCACTTCTGAGAAGCCATGGATGGTCATCTTTATCAGAGCCTGTCCTTCCCAGCGCTAGCAGTGAATTCAGGTAACTGTGTTGGCCTATATTAATTGTATTTATTGGAGAATACCATATGGTAATCAAGTTAAACATTTGCATACAAATCTTGCAGAGAGCCTGATAAGAGTTCCTTATTTCTGAAATGTGAAAATTTAAAATATAGGTTACCTAGCAACCTTCTGGTTACCAGGCAGGTGGGCAAGGCTGGTCAATGGCAGTGATAGAAGTATCCTCTAGAATAATGAAAAGTTCATGATCAGTTTAGGAGTCAATATTTATTATTTAGTACATTCATGGAAAAAAATGAGACATGTAGCAAAATCTATAAATTAAATTAACAGCAGGTGCTGTGGATTAGTAAAAGATAAAGACACTATGACATATCCTTTTTATTGCTGGACCAGACCTATGATTTAATTACTATGAGGAACTCCAGATGAGAAAAGTTCCTCTTATCAATGAAAATTAACACCTGCTTGAAATCTATGGTATAAGTGAGTTGCCTGGGGCCCTGAAAGGTTCTGTGACCTCTTGAGGATCATCTAATCAATATGTGTTAGCTATATATCTTCAACATATGTCTTCTTGGCTTTGAAGCATCTTTCCATGTACTACCCCATGCTGTCCCTCTGATATATTCAGAAAGCTTCAAGTCCTCAAAGGGAGAAGACAAATAAAATTCACTCTAACTAATCTTGAATTTATACAAAGAGTCGGGGGTGGACTACACTAAACTTCACAAGTATTTTAATTCAAAAGTTTTTGGAAAAGGGGAAACCAAAGGGAAATTGTTCTTGAAACAAAAGAAACATTATAAAACAAAAGTGAAATCCTTTAGCTATAGAATGATAGCATTCAAAGAAATCTTAAATATTATCTAGTCTCCATTTTCCAGGTAAATGATGTTTGGAGAAGTTTAAATGACTTGGTTAAGGTCATAGAATGAGTTAGTAGCAGAGCCAAGAGGAGGACCCTAGGTCTTCTAACCTCCCCCAGTCCCCAGTCTAGGACTTCTTCATGGATATAGTATCAGTGATGAATGTAAAGTGATAATAGAATTTGCTGATATATGATTAAACATTCCTTGATTGGTACCCTTTATTTAAAAAAAATTATCATCAATATATTTACTGAGAAGGTTAAGGGAGAAACAGGCAGTTGAAGAGAATTCCCCACCCCAAGCTAAGCTAGCTAATTCTAACTCTTGTTATTTGCTGGAAAGATTGCTCCCCCATCCTTCATCCCTGGAGTGTGCATTGCCAAACTTTCTCCTCCTTCAAAATCCTCTCCCCTCTACTCTCCCCAGCCCAGTCCATCTCGGCCTAATGAAGAAGACGTTGCTATTCAACTTTTAAAAATAGAATATTTGAGCTGGACTTTTATGGTCTTGGAGTGAGGAACACTGTGCTCACACCCTTCTCCCACACCTGGGTACTCCACAGCCCCCAATTCCCTCCCACCCCCAATGCAGCTGCCTGAGAAGCAACTCCATCCAAGCTCCCCATAGCCTGGTTCTAAGCAGATTGATGAGTTTAGCCTTGGCTGAGGCCTCCTCATGGCTTCCAGCCATGTCTCAACTGCTTCTCCACATCCTGGGCAGCCCCAGAACTCAAACTCTCCCTGTTTCCTCTTCTACCCCACCTCAATAATCTGATCTTTCTCCTCCAGCCTCATATTTTTCTGTGCCCCTAACTCCTAAATTTGTATCTTCATCTTAGAATCCAGGTCTATGGCCTCTTTGGTCTTAAGTATTGAAATAAATGTTCCTTAATGTTAAAAAAAATTATCATCAAAAGCAAACTTAGATATATTCTCTATTTATTTTGCTTTTATTTTCTTATTATTTTATGTCACCTTGATTTCCAAATCTATCCCTCCCCCTCCTTTACTCAGCAAGGAATCCTTTGTAACAAGGAATAAAAGAGAAGAGAAAGACCAACATCCAAATTCTGGTAATATATGCAATATTTCACACCCATAGTCTCCCACCTATGTAAAAAAAAAAAAAAAAAAAAAAAAAAAAAAAAAAAAAAAAAGATGCATTATCTCATCTCTTCTCCAAGCCAAAGCTTGTCCATTATAAATACAGGGTTCAATTTGAATATATTATTTCTCATGACCAAAGAGGAAGAAATGCTGAATGAATTCTATAAAAAAAACTTTCTTGGTCAAATCAGAATAATCAGAAAGTCTTTTTAACTCATCTCTGTTTGTTTAATCTTAACTCTCTTCCAACTTTAAATAAATTTGAATATTGTGGAATGTTTAAATGGACTATTCTTAATCATGAAATGTTTCTTTTAGAGGAAAATTGGAATTATAGTAAAAACTTTTAAAGCTGTGAAGGGACCTTAGTTCAATATCCTTATTTTTAAAAATATGTTTCCTTTTTATTTTATTTTTGTAATAACTTTTTATTTTCAAAATACATGCAAAAACAGTTTTCAATATACACCCTTGCAAAATCCAAATTTTTCTCTTTCCCTTTCCCCTTACCCCTCTTCCCTAGTCAGCAAGTAATATAATATAGTGTAAACACAACATTCTTATTTTAAAGAAGAGCAAAGTGAGTCTGAGAAATTAAGTGATTTGTTCAGTTAGTAATTTCCAAAGGTGGAACTCAAGTCTTCTAAACCCAATATTTTATGCATTAAAACATGTCATCTCAGAAATATTTCCTATGTGTTTTCCTCTTAGGAGTTTGAAATAATATCATATATGATTTCTGTAGATTTAAAATTCAAGCACTTTGAATCCTAACTGAAAATTTCCATTTTATACTTTTTAATGATAAGGATGCTCATGTAGACTTTTTCCTGCTGAGAGTAAACAGATTCATGCCTCTCATTTCTCTAATTAACTGTGGACTAGAAGTTCAAATTTCAATGAGAGTCTCTAACAGTCTGATCTGCTGAGTCTTCAATAAGACAAGTGTTCTAGTTAGATATGGTACCATTGAGAGACAGTCTGATAAGGAGGGGGATGAATATTAGATTTGAAGTCAGAAGACTTGACTCTAATTCCCAATTTGAATCCAAATATCAATTCTTATATTCACTAGCCATGGGACTTTGAAAGAGTTACAACTACTCTGTGCCTTAGTTAGGTAGCCTTGTACTTCTTACATGCTCTCCTCAGTATTAATATAAGGAAAGTAACAAGAGTTGTTATTTTTGTGTCATAACATAGTTCAGCAATGATTGTGTTTCATATTTTGTTTCCTAACTTAGGAAGTTGTTGCTGTTAAGGCTACATTGGGTAACACTGTGCTATATTTCTGCATTTCAGATGAAGTTTCCAGTTGAAACATTTTTTCTCTTTCCACTCTGGATTTAAACTTGGAAGGGTCTTATAAAATTCCCCCATTTTATAGATGGGAAAATTGAGGCTCAGAGAAGTTAAGATACTTGCTCAGAATCATACATATAGTAAGGATTTGAGACAGAATTTGAAACCCTGTCTTTCTGGCTCTAAGCCCAGCACTCTAACCACTAAGTCACATTTCATTCTGATTTTCTGAGCAATCAGGCCAGTTAGTTTGTTTAATCCTTACCTCATTCTCCATGGTGATGTTTCAAAATATTTTCCCTTTCCCCAAGGCCCAAAATGTACCTCTAGTCTCTTCCTTCACTAATACATTAAGACTATCTTTTGAGTTTTCTTCACTCCTATTCTAGCATCATCATACATTTTCTTCTCCTTTTCCTTGGTCACATATGAAAAAATATCCCTACTATTTGCTAACATTGATTTTTTCACTTAACCCCTTGACCCAGCAGTGTGTTGGTAAATATTAAATAACTGACTCTGAGGGTAGGGAAGAGAGTTGCATGTATGACATGGCATCATTAACATTTTTGCATCACTTTTTAAAAATCTAGACAATTAACAAAACAATAAATCAAACGCCATTTTGTAATTTGATGATTTTCAGAGAAAAATATTCACATCAAAAATTTGACAATCAGCTCTTATGAGTCAGCTATAGCATATTCCTGATTTGACCCTATCTATATTCATCCTCTCCTACCCCTGACCTTGCTCAATCAACCATGACTAATAGTGATCTACAATTAGGAGTGACATTTCAGAGCAGGAGTCCTTAACTGTTTATGTATGTAGTAGACCCCTTAGGCTATCTAGTGAAACTTATGGTTCTTGTCACAATCATGTTCTTAAGTACATAAAACAAAATACATTGGATTACAAAGGAGGCCAATTATATTGAAATACTTATCAAATTTTTTTTTTTCAAATTCACAGACTTCATGGCTTATGAACCCTTATTTTAGGACTAACTCCATTAGTTTACAAGCATAGTCAATAAATTGTAAATTATAAAATCTGATCAACTAAGACCCCCAAAGATGCAAATATTGGCCAGTGGTCTCTCAGGTCAAAAGCAATGGAGCTGAGATTCATTTCTAAATCCCTGAAGAAAGCTAAGTCTATCATAGTTGATAATCACATAATCTTTCTGTTACTGGGTACAATGTTCTCCTGGTTTTGCTAACTTTACTCAGCATCAGTTTGTGTAAATCTTTCCAGGAAAAGACAGTGATTTAAATGAGGTTGTCCTTAAACTTCCATTTGTAATCTCTCTATCAAATCCATTCAAAAGTCATAATAAGAAGAATTCAAAAGTGCATTCTGTTTTTATATTATTTCACCTGATCCAGTTCAGTTATAGAAACAGGGAGTTGTAAATGCTCAGGACCCAAGTGATGTTATAAGTTATGCTAGGATACTTTCACTCATTTCTCTCTTATCTTTCCTTATCTACTATTTTTCCTGATTCCTAGTGTCCAGATGTCTATAAAGGTCCCACAACATGCATTTTTAGTTATTATATTAACTTTCTACATGTGCAATAGATTATAATATAATATGAGAATGATCATTAGGGCTTATAGAAGAACTGTGTCTTTGCAATAAATTTATGCAGATTTTTGGCAGTTTTCTGTTATGAACTCTTCAAATTCTTAGTATCATTTAGAGCTCAATTCAAATGCTAATTCTCACATGAAGCCTTTTCTCCTGACCCCATCTATGTGTGTCCCCACATTCTCTTACTTTATATTTATTTTTATGTATTTTCATATGTATTTTCTCAAAAATACCTTTGAAGGCAGAGACACTTTAAGTTTAATTTTTGTGTGTCCATAGTCTAACATATTTGGTACATTGTAGGCAGTAACTTTAATGGTTAAGATTTGCAGAATGTGTTACATTTATGCTCTTTTTTTGTTCCTATGAGGTAGACATGTTAAGTATTATTATTCCCACTTTATAGAAGGGGAAACTGAGGCTCCTAGAAGCTAAGTGAGTAGGTTACAGTCATTCAACTAGTAGTTGTCACTGAGTCAGGTGACTCCATTCCAAGAATAGAAGCTTCCACTATGAAATTAGCAGTGTCGAAGAGATGCTTTTGAAATTTTCAAGTAAAAGGGAAAGAGGCACATAGATCTCACTGAAATTTTAGGCCTGATGGTCATAAATAGCTTAAATCAGGGCTTTATAACTTGGAGATCTTCAAAGGGTCCATGGGCAGATTTCAGGGGATATATGAACTTGGATGGTAAAAGTTACATGGGTATTTCAATATAACTAGTTTTCTATTAACTCTTATCTATTTAATTTTATGCATTTAAAACAATATTCAGAGATGGAATCTACAGACTTCAGCAGACATTGCCCAAAGGGTCCATTACACACACACAAAATGGTCAGAGGTTCATTTTAACTAGAAATCCTAGTTAAACATAGCTAGAAGATTGTGCATATAGAACACACTTCAATAACCCACATAGAATTTATTTAAACAGCAATATTATGTTTTCATTTCTAACAGCCCTGATCAAATTATGTAAAGCAATCACTCCTTAAAGAGCTTGGGCAATGTAACCAATAGTACTTATCTTGGTTTACATCTGTTAGCCAATATTTGCCCAGCTTGGGGGCTCAAAGCATTAAACAGCTACATAATGAATACAAGACCTGCTGTATGTTTGCACTTCGAGCCTTATAAAGGTTTAGTGGGATATGAGCTAAAGAAAAGAGGATAATTTGAAAAGAAAAATGCACTCTCTTCTTATACCTTGACTGGTAGTGTTTCTTTTCTGTAGCAAATTGGTAGCGACAGCTGACTTGTTTCAGTAGCATTTTATATTAGTGGAGCATTGTTACTGCTTTCTTCCTCTAGAAATGACTTCTTGTTACCTTTTATTCATTGTGTGTTTGCTTATTTTTCTATATACTATGACCCTCAGTAGAATATAAACTCCTTGAAGTCTGAGAATACTTTATTTTTTTCCTCTATCTCCAGCACCTAGGACAGTGCCTAATATGGAGATGGGGATGGGAGGGAACAGAATAAGCATTTATGAAACCCCTGCCATTTGTCAGGCACTGTCTTAAATATTGCCTCTTAAAATAAAATATTCGTAATTTTGACTTAGAAATGCTACTACTAGGCCTACAATCCCAAATAAATAAAGAGAAATTATCTACAAAATATATACAAAAACTATTCCTATCAATTCTTTTCAAGTTATCCTCAACCTAGAAACTAAGAGGGTATCCTCCCTTTGGAATATAGCTATTTTTTGCTATATATTAATATAACAGATTACTACTGTTCTACAATAAATTATACAATGTATAGTTTCAGAGAAAACTAGAAATACCTCTGAAATAATACAGATCAAGGTAAGCAGAAATTGGAGAATACATTATAAAGGAAATACATTATAAAGGAAAACAACTTTGAAAAATTTTAGAACTTTCCCAGATAAGTGCAATGCGAAACAATATTAAGTAGACAATAAATTAAGAAGTAAATCATTCTTGATAAAGCATAATTGAATTGTTGAAATTAGTCATGTTTGTTTTCATATTGTCACATATCAGTCATAACGAGTGGTCCCAACTGAAATATATTGAAGAAATATTCTTATGCCCATTTAAAAGGAAGAAAGAGCTAAGACACCCTTCCCCCAAATTTAGTAACTTACTCCAATTTGTATAGCAAGTTAATAGAACTTAGCCTAGCTCCAGCAAATCTGCTTGCTTTTTACTTTGACTCTAAAAAGACAAGACAAAAGGGGAGGAGGAGGAGTTAAAATGTACCAACATAAATACTTGGTGTAGATGTGTTAATTTCTTTTTAAATTTCAGAAACCCTACTCCAAATGTCATTCGAATCAGGAGAATTCCAGATCAGGAAACAACACATATGTATAGCATGATTATTTTTGTGTGAGATGGATATTATCTTCAATTTAGTCTTGCTCTTTATGGTGAGAAATGTGTTCTAAGCTCAGAGTCCTACATGACCCTATTAGGACTGACTATTTAGCTCAGTTTGTCTTTATGATCAACTTGTTCTGAGATGTTTCTTTTTTTTCAAAAATGCACTTCTATTTTTAAAATTTGTAAAGAAGGCCAGCATGAAGAATGATGGTCTTGGGCTCAGATTCTGGAATTCTGGCTCAGGCACTTCTGAGTTGTGTGTACCTCTTTGACCTCCAGATTCTTTATCTGCAAAATTAGTCTAATGATATTTGTAGTGTTCATTTTATAGAATTATAAAGAAAGTGCTTTGTTAGATTCCAAAGGGCTGTATAAACTTACTACACACTAAAGTATATATATATTTGTCTTTTTGCTTAGGATTGACACTAATATTGGAACTACATTCATCATGAACACTGCTGAATTTCGAAAGAGAGGGAAAGAAATGGTGGATTATGTAGCAGACTACATGGAGGGGATTCATAAGCGTCAGGTTTATCCAGATGTGGAGCCAGGCTATCTGAGACCACTGATACCTGACTCTGCCCCCCAAGAACCAGAAACATTTGAAGACATCATTAAGGATGTTGAGAAGATAATTATGCCAGGGGTAATGATCTCAATATTTTTTTAAAAAACCAGCAAAATAAAGTTCTGAAGCATGTCAGCATTGTGGATTTTTTTCTCCAATTCAATTAGTTCCTAATTCAATTTTAGAAATTTAACTAGGTACTAGATGAGAGACAATTTTGACCTGATGGTTAAATGGAAAATAAACTAGTCTATCTGGATTCAAGTCCTATCTTACACACATCTTGTCTATGTGACCTTGAGTAAATCCCTTAATGGCTCAGCTTAAAGGCAACTTTTCAAGATTAATTTGTAGAACAGTTGTCTCACTACATTGATAGAGAGAATTTCCTGACCAGGCATTCCCTAAGCCAATATATTACAGATCTGTTCCCATCACCAGAAAAAAAATGTTCATTTGTGCATTGATATTACCTTCATTTAGCTGAATTACCCTAGTGGAGATCTTAAGGATGCTTGAGACTTGGGTACAAGGAATACTGAATGTCTCACACTATATATACATACATGCATATGTACATACACATATATGATGAGTGGTAATAAGGACCTATGTACAAAGAAGGGACGAGGGCAGGTAAAAAATATGTTGGGAAGGTTAAATCTCTTTGTACATATTTTCTGCTATATTAGAATATTCTTCCTTCATTTCTGAGAATTAAAAATTCCTTTGAAGCTCAGGTCAGGTGATACCTTCTATAAGAGATCTTTCTGAATCTCTAAAGATTTTTGTGATTTCCCCTACACACACACACACACACACACACACACACACACACACACACTCACACCCTAAATTATTTTATGTATTTTGTATTAATACATTGCTTTTTTCCTAAAGTCAGAGGTTTTTGTTCTTATCTATAGCTGTTAGCATAGTTAAGTATATATTCTTTGCTTAGCAAATGTTTACAAAATAGAATTGAATCAGCAATTCCTCTACAATTTATAATCTTAGAGAGTTGCCTGGGGACAGTGAAAGGTAATATGACTTGCTTATGGAAAGAAAGCCAATGTTTATCAAAGACTCTAATCAAGTTTTCTTAACTCCAAAATTAGTCCATTGTTCAATACATCATGCAACACTGAGTAGTTATATATATTTATATGTTGTACATTTGCCAATTTTATTTAATGGATGAAAAAATAGAGGGAAAAAGGGAAAATGATTGTCAGTAAAATATATGACCTTGGTAATACTCTTAAATCTCTGGGTTTAGCTTCTTCATTTGTAAAATGAGGGCTTGAAAAATAATAAGTTAAATCAATAATAATAATAATAATAATAATAATAATAATAATAATAATAATAATAAAAGTTCATTCCAGTTCTATATTCTTGGGAATGACTGATTCTTGAGAAATTTAATTGATTAAAGATAATAAGAGCTGTTTTCATCTTTGTGGTTAAGAGGAATAAGTATTAAAGGAACCAATCTTATATCTGATACCACTTGGGATTGAAAAGTGAGGGATTCACTTCTCATAACTATATTTCTTCAGGATAGATGATTTTAAAAAATTAGTCATTGATGAATTATAGAAGTTGTTTGTTCATAGAAGAGATGCAAGAAGAAAAGGAGGGGGAAATCTGCAAGAGAGGAACATGAAATCTGGGAAGTAATAGACATCATTTTCTGGAGGCAACTTTTAGTAAATCCACTTTTTATCCCAGTATATTAATATTTAAATCTAGAATTGGACATAAAACAATATAAACCTGTCAAATAATTTGAAGAATATAAGTTAATTAACTTAGTTTGTGTCTCTCCATATAGATTAATTTGATGGTTACATAATTCTCTGAAATACTGTGAATTCTTTATAGTAGGCATTTGTATTAGGCATAGATTGGCCTAGATGTCCTTGGTCCCTTCCAACTCTGAAATTTTGTGATTTTTTTTTGTAATGAAAGCTTTAGTGGATTCACAGCCTAGGTCCTAGTCTTATCTGAAATGTAAACTAGCTGCGATTTGAAGCAAGTCACTTTACAGTATGGGGCTCAGTTGCCTTATTTATGGGACAAGGAGATGATTTTATAGGTCCTTTATGGAATGAGTGAAACTTTCATGATTGTGACTTTATCAGTCAAACCACATTAAACAGTTCATTCTATTTATGAGTGTGCTTAAATGTTCTGTAAGACCAACAAGTCATGTGCATATATCACTTTTCAAAGTACTTCTGTCCTCATTGTTAAATTCTGAACTTTATTATAAACATCAATTAAAAAAGTAATTTAACACAAATTGCTTTTCTTACAACAACCCTGTAAGATGTTTAGTAAAATTATTATCTTTTCCATTTTACAGATGACAAAAATATAACCTCAGAAAAACTAGGCAACTTGCGTAGTATTTTGTATCCAATACTTATCAGGATCAAACCAATTCTTCATGTTATGATTGAAGAAATTAAATTTGAAAGATTTAATTAATGAATATCACTGACATAACACTAAACTATTATTGAATTTGGGTAATGCATCATCACATTTTTTTTCCAGTGGAAAGATTTCTACTAGAACTCAAACATTCAAATTCTCAAACCAGTGCTTTTTTCACTATAGCAGAGAGTAAATCATATCACTCTGCTTTGGGCTGGGGGTGGGGGAAGAACTCTTTCAGATTCTTTATTTTACAAATAGATTTCCATTTGACATTTTTGCCTTTGGATGAGCATATTGAGTGTTTTCTCCAAGAGCTTATGTACATAGACTAAGCTTCTTAGCAACAAAACCTATTTAGGGGAAAGTGTATGGTTAAATGTCAGGTAAGAAAGGAGAATGAGTAAGACAAAGCCTTTTCCTTTGTTATATAATTGGATATAAAGCCTTGTCTTATTTGGTCAGTTGAAAACAGACTCTGAACTTTTAGCAAATCCAATATTTTTTGTATATTTGGTTTCTTTGTTAATACCACTATGCTTAAGTTACTGTAGATGATGCACTGAAAGCCAGTACAACTTCCAGATTTTCATTTATTTGCTCTGTCCAGGTGCTGATTCTCTTTCTTATCAAGGATGCAAGTGTCAGGTCATTTCCTCCTTTAATTGATCCTCCAGTTAGCTGCCAAAGTGATTTTCTGAAGTGCATTTGTGATCATGTCACCCTCCTATTCAATAAATTTTAGTGGCCCTCTATTACTCCCTCTATGCCCAGCATTCTATCCACTGTGCTTCCTAATGTTGCATATATTATCTCGTTTTATCTTCACAAAAACTCTTTTGGAAAATGCTCCTTATTATCCCAATACATGAGGCAACTGAGACTAAGTGAAGGGATTTGTCCAGAGTTACACAACTAAGCTGGCCTAAATAAATAGAAAATCTTGTTTTAAGTTGCTCTTGCTTGGACTGATTACAATTTAAATGGCTTTTTATTCCTCCCCTGCAGGTAACTCACTGGCATAGTCCCTACTTCTTTGCTTATTTCCCCACGGCCAGTTCATACCCAGCAATGCTGGCCGACATGCTATCAGGGGCCATAGGCTGCATTGGCTTTTCCTGGGTAAGTACATTCTTGAGTAATGTGTCTATGCTATGTTGGCTGTGCCTCTCAGTCCAAGAGAGAGAATGCCAGCTGCTTTCCTCCAACAGTTCATTTTTAAAATGATAAATTCTATTTTTGCTTTACTTAAGTAGACCTTTGAATTTCACCATATCACTATGCTCAGACTTTGTCTCATGGGATTGTAAAATCATATGGAACAGGGATACACGGACCCCTCTTTTGTGGATAGATAGAAGAGAGCCTATTAACTTGGATGAGGAAAGCATTATTCTTTCTCTCAATATAGTTGGTTTCCTTTAAGGAATTACATATTTTACTTTATTTTAAAACATTATATAAATTTCACCAGATTTCCAAAGGAGTAACATGATACAAAAAGGGTTAAGGATCCCTATCTTAGAACCAAGTCTCTTTTCTGCTTCTGTAAACCTCCTTCAATGAGGTTCATGGGCTTGGCCAGCTAAGAGCAAAAGGGATTCTATAGTGCTATATGAAGTTGGTTTTTTTCAGAGAACATTTTACTACTATTTTAATGCAAAATATTGCTTGAAAAGTACATTAGATAGGTACAGAAAAAAATTATGCAATCATGAATGCACTAGGAAGACTTTATGAAGAAGTAACATTTCACATGGGTTTTAAAGGGTGGGTGGTGGTTCAACTGGGCCAAGAAAGAAAGTGAGGACATTTTTGGCAAAGGATGAGGAAAAGTATGGAAGAAAGAAAATATAGTTGCATATTTAAGGAAGAGAGTGTAGTTAAATATGGCTGAACATAAAGTAAATGGGGAAAGCAATTTGACATAAAACTGAAGAGAGATGCTAACCCTTGAAAGATCTTGAATGTCATACAAAAGATTCCATTCTTAGCCTCTGGCCTTCAGTAGGAAGAAAGATTTGTGGGAAATAAAAGTTTTTTTAGATGTGGTTCTTTTCCTTAAGCAGAGATTTACAGTTTCATTTGGAAAATCCTTTTGGTAGCTTGGAAACCAAGCAAGTGATTGCTCAAACCAGCTTCTCTTTTATTCCTCTTGCATGTATATATTCTTTCGTTCCCCTTCCTGTGAAGTCTTTGTAGCTAAAGGGTAGAACAGCAGATTATTTTCCAGTTAAATAGTCTCATCTGCAAGCCTAGGATATGGACTGATAATATTAGAAAAAGGGAAAAAGAAAGATAGAAAATGGATTTTTATCTTATCTTTTATTTAAACAACACTTCAATGAGAATAAATAGGGATATAAATTATTGAGCACTGTTCATCACAAATTTACAAATGGCTTACTGGATTTCTGGTTAATGCTTTCCCTCCTTATCATAATAGGTTGCAAGTCCTGCTTGCACAGAGCTAGAGACAGTGATGTTGGATTGGCTGGGGAAGATGATCAATCTGCCAGAAGCATTTTTAGCTGGAAAAGATGGAGAAGGGGGAGGAGTGATTCAGGTATGGTGAAAGTGGGATATTGTAACTGTCTGTATTTCATGATTCTGTTCTAAACCTCTCATTATTGGTGGGAAAAAAAAGGCTTTGGAACATTGTCTCTTTTTTTCTTCTAGAAAATCAATAAAAGTCAATAAGGCATATGACCGTAATCCCTAAGGATGCTGTCATTCATATACAAGGTTTGTGCATCTGGATTACCACAAGGATAGATACCTTTGTGTTGTTTCTCCAGTAGTGAGAAGCATTGTGCTGAAATCATTGGACCCAACTGAATGATCTCTTTTTGCAGTCAATTAATATTAAAATAAGATATAGCAATAAAAACTTTGTGAACAGCTAGGGAACACAGTGGATAGAGTGCCAGGCCTGAAATCAGGAAAATCTGAGTTTAAATCTGGTCTAGACAATAACTAATTGTGTGAACAGGACAAGTCACTCATCTGCAAAATGAGGATAATGATGGCACCTACCTCACAGGATTGTTGTGAGGATCAAATGAGATAATAATTATGAGGAGCCCAGCATAGTGCTTACCAAGATCTTCTTTATAGAGGGACCAAACTTTTTTTAAGCTAACCTCATTTATCATTGGCGATCTTTTTGGCTTCAGTTTCATGAATACCATACCCCTTCACTGGGTATTCTAGTGGAACCTTTTACCCCTTTTTGTGAATTTTATTACTCCATTAGATTGTAAGCAACTTGAGGGTAGGAATTTTCTTTTTCTTATTTGTATCCCCATAGTACTTAGTAAAATTATTTTCACATAGTAATCACAATCAATATTTATTAACCATTAATTGTATCTCAGTTTCCTCATGTAAATTAGGGAGTTAGATAAGAGCAATTTCAGCAATTTCTTTTTAGCTTCAATTCTATCATCCTTTATGATTCTAAGCTTTATTGTTAGGCATGAAGATGGTCCCTGCAAAATATCCTTCCTTTTGACATGGACAAGAAAGAAATCAACTTGTAATTTTGAGAAACGTGATTTTAATTCAGGAAGATACTTTTACCTGGTAATTCAGGAAGGATCACTTGGTCAAATCATCTATCTAGTTAATAGGACATATACGTCCAAGGAATCAGAAAGTCAATTATTCAAACTCTATCCACAAACAAGACATTGACCCTATAGAAACACCAATTTGTCTGAATATCACTAGAGAACTCATGGGTTTTTTAAAATCATTCCTTAAGGTTAGAACTCATAGAGTAAAATTATTTATATCTGAATGAGGGATAGCATATGCCTTGAAAAGAATAATGGATTTAGTGTCTGAGGACTTAGGTACAAATTTCACCTTTCTGGCTTATTACTTGTGTGACCTTGAGCAAAGGACTAACTTTACTGGTTTTGTTCCCTCATCTGTAAAATTAAGGGGTTTAAATAAATGACTTATAAGATTTCTTTCAGTTTAAAATCTATGATCCTATGAATGTTTCACTTCCTTGGCCTAAGAATTCAGTATGAATAGAATAGTAGAGAGAGTGCTATATGAAGCTGTTATTATTAGGTGCTTATTGGGAACGTTGTTGGTTATGTGTCAGTCTGTTGATTTTAAGCCTACACTTAAAAATGGTTTTCACCATGGGCCTGAGGAGCTCTATTTTTGTCCAGGGAAATCAAGCAATTAGCCTATTTGTCAGCAAGAAATCTCACCCTTCTAAGCTGACAGGGCTAATAGTCTGCAATTTGCAAGACTCAAAAGAAGGTCTAAGTTTGGGGACAGATAGTGAGATACTGTGTTCTTGCATCTGATGTGACAGTTTGAGATATTGATTCCCATTAAATTGGCAATAACAGCTAGCACATAGCAGAGTAAAGACATATGAATGGGGGCTGGGGAGAAAACAGACATCCATTCCTGAGTCAAATATCAAACAATAATTGTGGTTTTGGACAAACGAGGTCTGGGAAAATTGGCTCTTAATTGTATTTAAAAGCCTGCATACGGATGTGAAGCCAATTTTCTACTGTGTGTGAGATGACACTTGAAAAACCAGAAGATGAAAGAAAATTTGAGTTCCGAGAATCAGCAGATGTGAGCATCAGATCTCACCAATATTTCCTTATGCCTCTTGAGTCCTGCTCACCATGGCAACCCTTGTTTGGCAGTAATAAAGGCAAACGTATCATTACTGATCTCTTAGCATACAGAATAGCTTTCTCCCTAACTCTCAGAGAAGGGTTTTCAATAATGGAACTCCTCTTCACACACACAAATACACACACACACACACACACACACACACACACACACACACACACACACTTTGATTTTGTTCATTTAATTGTTTGTATTATAAGCCTTTGATATTTTGGTATTGTTGCACTATTGGAAACTTGCTTAGTTGCTTGTGTATCTGTGCAATTTAAGTAATCTCTCTTACTTAAAAAAGAATTTCATTCAGGAAGTTGACAGAATTCAAAGGGAAAATCCATATTAAATTGGTATAATAATCCAAAGCCCTCCATCAGAATTTGCTTAAGAGTTCACTGAGGAAAAAAAAGAGTTCCCTGAGGAACTAGAAAAGGGAAAAGTTACTGGGAGACTTAAAACTTACTAAAAGACTTAAAACAAAGATCTTCAGTGAAAGGGTCACTGTGGCATGGAGGATGAGAATGATTCTCTGGTAATCTACACTGAGGGACATTAATTTGTTCTTCTCCCCCTCTCCCATTATTCCTATATCTTTTCTCCATCTTTTTTATGCTCTACTTACCATTTACTCATTCTTCAATGTTCTTTCAGCAACTAATCTTTCATTTATTTTTTCTTAGTCTTTTTCCTTTTGCCCTTTGTTTTTTGAAATTTGATTTTAAGATAAAAGTTTATTGATTTCATTTCCCTGCTCCTCTTCTCCCAAAATGTACCCAGCATTACATCCTCTATCATCATTCTTCTTTTGAGAATACTAGTGTGTTTCAATCCCTCTCTTCCAATCAAGATTGCTTTTGCATTTAATCTTTCAGTAGGTTTTTTGAATTTTCATATATATATAGTTATAATAATTGTTTTATATTGATCTCCTTTCTCTTTTGGTACTTCTCCTTTTCTTGGACTTTAGGGCCAATGGTTGAGAGTATTCTATGCCCACTTTATTTTTTGGCTCCATGTCTCTCCTGTTAATTGTGTCCCACTCAGAAATAAAGGGACAAAATCTTATAAAACATGAGAACTATCTTATTTATTTAGTAGATATTCTAGTAATATTTTCCTCCTCTATGTTGTCAAGATGATTTGTAGAAGCATAGAGAATACAGGAATTCTCTCACTCCTTACTCCATAAACACCTAAGATTTTGTTTAAAAGTAGATATGATCCCTTGGACATAATGCCAGGAAGATCCGTGTTTAAATGCTATCTCAGACAGTTACTAATGGTGTGATCTTAGGCAACCTTTCTTTTTTTCTAAAGATTTTTTTTTTCAAATTATGCACGGATAATTTGACAACATTGAACTTTACATAGCCTTGTGTTAGATTTTCTTCTCCTTCCCCCCATCTCCTCCCCTAGATGGCAATCAATTCAATATATGTTAAACAAATTAAAATATATGTTAAATCCAATATGTATAAACATATTTATTTGTATAATTCTCTTGCTGCCCAAGAAAAATCAGATCAAAAAAAGAAAGTAAATGAGTAAGAAAATAAAATGCAAGTGAACAACAAAAAGTGAGAATGCTATGTTGTGATCCACACTTAGTGTTCACAATCCTCTCTCTGGGTGCAGATGGTTCTCTTCATCACAAGATCATTGGAACTGGCCTGAATCATCTCACTGTTGGAAAGAGCTACATTCACATTGATGAGGCAAACTCTCTATTTCTCCATTTCCTCATCTTTAGAATGAAGTTGGACTTGATGGCTTCTAAGGCTTCTTTTAGCTCTGAATCTGTGTTCTGTTGGTCATATTCTAGCTTTATCTCCTTCTATTTCTAGTCTCTTCATTTACTACTCTTTTTTTTTTTTTTTTTTTTTTTTTTGATACAGGGAAGTGCCAGTGAAGCTACCTTGGTTACCTTACTTGCTGCTAGAACCAAAGTGATTCGGCAACTACAGGCCAAAACCCCAGGACTGACCGAGGCAGCCATCATGGACAAGCTGGTGGCCTATGCATCTGATCAAGTGAGTGCACCTAGACTGCACCCCTGCCAATAAACACAAGCTTTAATTCTTGGGTTGGAGGGAGAAATAAAACAAAGCAAAACAAAAGGGAAAACAAGACTTCTCACCTGGAGAGACAACCTTTATGTACTGAAAAGGTCATAAGTCTAGAATTGGAGAGGACTTTCAAAGTCATCACTAATTCCTCTATTTTGAAGATGAGAAAACTGAGGTCCAGATGAAGTGACTAGTTTAAATCTGCTTATCCTTCTTTCCTCCCTCCTTTCCTTTCTTTCATCCTTTATTTCTTCCTTTCTTCTTTTATCCTTCTGTCCTTCCATCTTTTTTCCCTTCCTCTCTCCCTCTCTCCCTTCTCACTCCCTTTCTTCCCTCCTCCCTCCCTTCCTTCTTCATTCCTCCCTGCTTCCTCCCTCTCTCCTTTCCTTTCTCCTTCTTTTCCTCCCTCTTTCCTTTCCTCTCTTCCTCCTTTTCTTCCTACCTTTTTTCCCCTCCTTCCTTCTTCCTTGCTTCTTTCCTTCCTTCCTTCCTTCCTTTTCCCCCTGACCATATAATCATCCAAAAACATTAAAACACAAAGTTCTTAGCTAAATAGCTAAAACAGTAACAATTTCAAGGGGGAATTTAATATTTTCCCTCAGAAAGTAAAAAACAGTTGCCAAATATATAATTTATATAATTGGTTAGGACAGAAAACAAAAAGATAGAAAGATTATATTCTTGAAGAAAGAGTAATTTATTCAGATCCACAACCTTGTAGAACTCTGGATGAGAGTCTCTGGTTTATGTATTAAGGTCCTCCCTGCTCTTTGCTACCTGATTAGAAATGGAGAATGACAGCACATGGTGTTTAATGAAGGTCAGGGGATTTTCCTCTGCAAGAAAGCTTTGCCTTAAGCTGTTATTGACCTTTCAAAGTCTATTCATATAGCTCTTGCCTTTCTCTCTGCTTCATACTCAACACCTCTCAGTTTAATAATCCTGAGATAAATCAAAGAGCTTATATGGAAGTGAGAGGACAGTGGCTTAGTGGGAACCAGAGCACTGGTCTGAGTGTGGTTGTGGGAGAGAAAACCTATTGAATTCATTTCATCTTACCTATAAATAGAAGATGTGGGAGAAATTTAGGACTGGAGTAGACTTTTGTCACTTCGTAATTTTTATTGGTATCAGATCACATAAATATTGATATCTTCTAAGAACCAGAGAAAAAATTAGGAATTTCTTTTATTTGTGTTCATGGAAGGGAGTGATATGTTTTGGTGTCAATAAAAAAATGATGCACATTCAGAACAGTATTTGCATAATATATGTCATATGGATAACTATGGATAATGAAATTTATTTAAAAAAAAAAACAACATAGTATAAAACTAACTCCATTTAGGTAGCACTTTCTACATATTGAATATGATTTCGCATAAGATATAGTAAGTTTCATAACAGTTAATTGGATGTGGCAAGATTTTACCCCTTGTAAAACAGGTGGTAGAGCATTGAGTAAAGAAAATTGGCTTTGAAGTCAAGACAACACAGGATCAAAGACCTCCTCCAATATATAATGTCTGTGTCATCCTTTCAGAGTCCCAAATTACTAAGTTTATAAGTTGCACAGGAGAGGCAATTTGATGATGTAGTAGAATTAACTAGAATCAGTTAGCCTTGAGTTCAAATCCAGCCTCAGATACTTTATGATTCTGGGGCAAGTCCCTTAACCTCTGCCTGCCTCAGTTTCCTCATGTATAAGATGAGGGCAATGGTAGTACGTGCCTTCCAGGATTATTGTGAGAATCAAATACAAAAATGTTTTAAATTTAATATTTAACATTCCTTTGCAAGTATCTAAGCATTATATATTCTTCTTGCTGTTGCATATATGCCTAGAGTTTGCTTACTAGAATTTCCCTATGCCAGTGAAATTGGAGGTTGTGTCAAAACAACCCTACAAACAAAAATCTCTCCAAAAAGATGGCACCATCTTACATCTCATACCCCTAGACTATACCTTATTTACCCAGTCACTATAGGTCCCACAGAAAGCACCTTGTTAACTCCTTTGGTTTGAGCTCCCTATTTCAAACTGTACAACCTACTTGGAGTATAGTGCCCCAGCTCTCCCATACTACAAGTTGGGATTACAAGTATAAAAATTCCTTTTTACAAAATGAGGAAATGGAAACTTAGTGATTTGCTTAGGTAGTAAATGGCAAAGCTCAAACTTGAACTTAAGACTTTTGATTTTGAATCCTGGCTTTTTTATAAATAAGCAGTGTCAGTCAAAAGTGATCTGCAAACTGGGAGGGATCAGTCCAGGGGGTATTTATTAGTTGAAAACCTGTGATCTCTTTTTGATAAAATATTTTGAGAACCATATTTCAATATAATTGGTTTCCTTCATGAGTCTACATATTTAATTTTATGCATTTAAAAACATTTTCCTGGGAAAAGTCCATAGGCTTTGCCAGATTGCTAAAGGGTAAATGATGAATAAAAGATTGAAGATCTTTGAAGTCTAACCTCTTCATTGTACAAATTAGAAGAGTGAAATACCTTTATATAAATATATATATACATATATATAAATGTATATAAATAAAATATAAAATTACTTTATTCAACAAACTTAAATCTAAATGACTTCTGACTCAACTTTCAAAAATCAAATCCATCTTCTGAAGAGGATCATAATAGAGTGGGAAGATCCCTGATTTGGATTATGATTCTGCCACCTAAAAGCTGGGCAAGCCACTGAACATCTGTAAAATGAAGTATTTGGAACAAATGGCCTCCAGTGCTTCTTCTAGCATGCTGATCCTTCAAATGTGTCATTTTGGAAGATTTTCAAAAGATCTTATTGAAGAGTCTGAAGGCAATTTCAAATGAGGTCTAGAGTTATAGAGTGTAAAGAGTCCTGAATGTGAAATTGGACAACAGGGTTCGAATTTTAGCTTTGCCACTTATTTTGTATGATAGTGAGCACGTCACTGAACTCTCTGAGCCTCTAATCTCTTATCTATGAAATTAAAGAGTTGACTAGATACAAATTATTCTATCCCTGTTAGCTTTAAACCTATGATCCTCTAAATGTTGTGACTTGTGTTTCCCATCTCTTTGCATAGATCTCCCTCATTCAATTAAATTCAATAAACTTTTATTAAGCATCTGCTTATGATATACTAGCCACTGTGCTGAGGGCTTGGCAAAAGATAGTCTCCCTCCTGAAGGAACTTCTTGAAATATTCCCTTTCCTCATCTGTGCTTCTTAGAATTCCTAGTTTCCTTCCATTCAGCTTTTTCTGATGGACATTTCCTATCCCCAATATTATTTTATTTACTTTACAAATATTTTGTATTTATTTGTTTTCCCTCTGACTAGAATGTAAGTTCCTTGAAGACAGGGACAAATTTGTTTTTGTCTTTGTGTCTGTCCTCTGTGCTAGCATAGTGCCTGCAGATTCTTGATGTTCAGTTATGTCCAACTCTTTATGATCCCAATTGGAGTTATCTTTGACAACTTTCTCCAACTCATTTTGCAGATGAGAAAACTGAGGCAAACAGAATTAATGACTTATCCAGGTAGCTAGTGAGTATCGGAGGTCTGGAGAAGAGTAAACACTTAATAAATGCTTGAATGAATAAGGAATTGAAAGCAATATATAACATGGAAAAACTCAATACAATTGAACCATCCTTGAAGATAGAGATGTTCCCAGAGTACAGGAAGGAATAACTATTTTAATATTCAAAATAAATGGTTGGTATTCTTTACAGTTGGGAACTTGTTAGAATTGTGCATTTAGAGATAGACACATCCTGTTGTCAGCTGTTAACTTAATCATATTTGAAAAGAGATCTCACCTATCATAAATCGAATTTAACATTTTCATTCTAGTCTCACTCATCAGTGGAAAGAGCTGGATTAATTGGTGGTGTGAAGTTAAAATTGATCCCTTCAGATGACAAATTTTCTCTACGAGGGTCAGCCCTACAGAAGATGCTGGATGAAGACAAAGCCGCCGGCCTCATCCCATTCTTTGTAAGTTATAATATAGATGAGATATGTATTTAGTCAGTTGTTGGCATAGAATCTTATTGTCTTTGTGAATTAAAATGAATTTCTGGGTCCCTATTAGTAAAGTGCTTTTCCAGATGACTCATAGTGGTGTGAGGACAATTCACAAGCAAAGGATATACAATCCAATATGGAAGGGTTTTAGTCATGAGCTCAATTGCACACTGTATATCTGGTATCTGAGCACTAGCTGAGCTAAGATCAGAGAAGCTCAGAGCTAGGTTAGCCAAAGGGTAATTTTTTTTTCTTTCTTTCTCTCCTTCCTTCCTTCTTTCCATTTTCTTTCTTTCTTCCTTCCTTTCTGCCTTCTTTCTCTCTTCTTTCTCTTTTGTTTCTTTTCCCTTTGTTTCTTCCTTCCTTTCTTCTTTCTTTCCTTACTTTCTTTCTTTTCTTTCTGTTTTCCTTTTTTATGTGTTTCAAAGACAGCCTACTAGAAATTGCAGACTGTATTGGTGGAGAGAAGCATTATGACATTCTTAAAGTATTGAATTGTAAATTGTGACATTGTAAGTTGTGCATTTTAAGTTAATTTGGGGGGAAAAGTATGGCTAGATAGCAGTTATATTTGGGAGTTTTAATGCTCAGTTCAATGAGACAAAAACGAAATAAATCTTATGATTATATTGTAGAAAGAGACATTAGAGGTACATTTATTCCAATCTTTTTAGTTTATAAATGAGGAAACTGAGGCCCTGGGAAATTAAATGATTTGGCTAATTACATAGGTAGTAAGTATTAAAGGGAGGATTCAAATTTAGCTTCTGAGAGTATCTTTTTGTTTTGTGAATGTCTTCATTTGTCATAGAGAATGAAGTCAAAACTTTAAAACTTGAAAGCAAAATTTTGTAAACTTTAAGATACTATGTATATAAAGTTGGTTATTCTAATTTCTTGATCTGGATTATAATTTCATCTGTGTGGGAAACTCTCAGAGTGAAAGCTTTTTTCAATCAAGGTACATCACCAATTTGTCTGTAATATTACAATCTGAGTCACTCAGTGATTATTCTGCTAGTTTTTATCCTGACTCCAAGGACCAACAACTGTCCATCATTGTTGTTATGAATGAAAACAAGGAATCAGTACTAGAGGAGAGCAGGAAAAGGGAGTGGGAAAGGAGAGAGACGAAGACAGAGAAACAGAGAGAGACAGAGACACAGAGAGACAAAGAGACAGAGACAGAAAAAGACAGAACAACAGTGAGGGGATTCAGAGAAAGAGGCAGAGACAGAACATGAGTTAATGTTGAAGAATAGGATGTAGATAACCAAGGTATGAATTGATGATTCCAGGAATACATGTAAGCAAAAATTGACAGGTAGGAATAAGCAGAATGTGTTCAGAAGACAAGGAATAGACTAGGTTAGATAGTTTGATGCCCTATTATGAAGGATCTTGTTTGACAATGTAAGAAATATGGATTCAGTAAGTACTAATGAGCCATTGAAGGTTTTAAGTTTGATATGATCAGAATCACATTGAGGAAGACTGATCTGGATGCAGTGTTCTGCCTGGAGCAGAGGAGGAACACTTCAAGACCCTAGAAACATATGTAATTTTGCTGGTGAAAACTCCTTCTGTTGTGCAGATCAGTAACTTTTCTGCATCATAGCATATGTAGAGTTTCCAAGGGCAAATCCAGAGGTTAAGTAATATGCCCATGGTCTCACAGCATGGGTCAGAGGCTTGTCTTGAAGCCTGTCCTTGTATCCACACCATTGGACCTTATCACATATAAATTTTAATTATACTCTTCTAATTCTTGCTGTACAAAGAAAAGTTCAAACTTATGCTTTAGATGACAGGGTTACAAAGAGGGCCTTCATTTTATTTTCATACTTTTTGTTTCTGTAGCTTTGAAATGAACCATCTGTTCAGTTTGATCTAATGCAGGATTAAGGTCTTTTGTTTATATACATTAAATATGTCAGCTAAAGGGAAGCTTTAGATCTAATGATTCTTATGACTTGTCTCTAAAATAAAAAGGGTGCATCCTATCTTGGATATGGAGACTGAAAAGATTCACATTTCTACCACTGCATTCAGATTTCAGTATCCTTCACAGAGACACTCATAAATAATTTCACTCCCAATAGATTGTTTTCATTTTCATTTTCTCTTCCCTTCCTTCCTTCCTTCCTTCCTTCCTTCCTTCCTTCCTTCCTTCCTTCCTTCCTTCCTTCCTTCTATTCTTCCTTCCTTCTATCCATCCTTCCTTCTATCCATCCTTCCTTCTATACATCCTTCCTTCCTTCTATCCATCCTTCCTTCATTCTATCCATCCTTCTATCCATCCTTTCTTCCTTCTATCCATCCTTCCTTCTATCCATCCTTCCTTCTATCCATCCTTCCTTCCTTCCTTCTATCCATCCTTCCTTCATTCTATCCATCCTTCTATCCATCCTTTCTTCCTTCTTTCCTTCCTTCCTTCTTTCCTCCTTCCTTTCTTCCTCCCTCCCCCCCTTCCATTCTTTCTTATTCTTGGTGCCTAGCACAATGCTAGTAGCATAATAAACCTTAAGAAAGTCAGCTAAGGCACAGTGAATAGAGTTCTGGGTCTGAAATTAGCAAGATTCATTTTCCTGATTTCAAATCTGGTTTCAAATACTTATTAGCTATGGGATTCTGGTCAAGTAATTTAACCTGTTTGCCTCAGTTTCTCCATTTGTAAAATGAGTCAGAGAAGAAGATGGCATACCACTCCAGAATTCCAAGAAAATCCCAAATGGAGTCGTGAAAAGTCAGACATGATATGAATGACACAAATGTCTTAATAAATATTTGATTAGTTGATGGATTAAAAGTAACATTCTAATTATTGATGAATAAAGAAAGATTTTCAATTCTTTTAGAAGAAGTCAAAGAAGCCATTTTTAAAAATCTCTTCCCTGGAGAACAGACTAGAAAGTTTTTACTAGTGTAAGGTAGCAACAAGGAGACAATCACAGCTAGGTGACAGATCTGTGTTTCATGTAAATGTAGTTTCTAAACTCATAAACCAAAGTTTGCTGAGTCACCAGAGCTCCCTAAAACAAATTCACTTCTCTAGCATAGGAGTTGACAGGAAGCCATCCAGAACTCCAGCTCTGGTTCTGGGATCTGTGCCCTAAAGATATTTGCCCCATTTTTCTTTTGTTACCCTTCTGGCTTATCAACAGTGAGACCAGGGAAGGAGGTTAGGTGTTCTAATACTTAAGGGAAAGAAAAAATCCAATTCCTGCAAAACATTTTACTTATCAAAATCGCTTTCTTTCCTCTGGCCTGGAAGGCTGGAGATGGAGAGGTGATGGGGAGGAGACATTCAGACTAAGCCAGGGAGCAGCCTAGGGGTAAAGTTGGCTAGAAATCCTTTCTCTCTCAGAAGAAAGCCTTTGGGCTGTTTTTAGCTGTCAGATCCATTTCTGATATGCAACTTCTCTTCCCTCCCCACCCCTTCCCAAATGTGATTATGCTTCTGTAATATGGGCTGTAAATTAGGTTAAATTCATTGTGTGGTGCTGAGGCAGGGTAATCAGAGCCCCGGGAGAGCAGGTGCTGTTGCTTTAAAGTGGTTTCTGGGAATTAGGACAAGCGGCTTTGTGGCTCAGACTCTTTTAGAAAAGATATTTTAAAATGTGTTGAAACAAAGTAAAGCCATTTTGTCACATAGGCAGCTCCTTAGATGAAATTTGGATCTGAGTTAATTGCACTCTCAGGTTGCAAAAACTGAAATTGGGGGTGTTGATAAATGACCACCAGGGGGTACTGTGGTGCAATGTTGAAGTTTTAAATTGGCTCTTGCTAAAAGTTAATCCTTATGAGAGAGACTGTAGGAGTCTTAAAGTCTTTGAGCATCCTGGGCCCCTCTGGTTGGCTGGTGAAACATGAGGACCTCGTCTCAGAATAATGTTTTAAATTTCTAAAATACATAGGATTGCAAAGAAAGTCAAGTACCTTGAAATATAGTTGTTCTCAGAATGTTTTAAATTTATAAAACACATAAGATTACAAAATCAATTACCTTGAAATATAGTTATTCAAATATAATTTAAAAAAGAAAAACTGTGTTAGATTCTAGGCTTCTAAAACTTTTTCCACTAGTGACAGCCTGAGAAATTTTTACACTATCTTAGGTATATAAGTATATAAAATGGATATAGAAATCAAATATTTATTGATAATAAATCATAATCTCACATCCCCCACATTCAGTTATGAGATCCTATATGGGAATGTGAAACACAGTTTTAAGAATCTGAATGTTGGGGCTATGATCTGAATCTAGCAGAGGAGACAGAGAAGAAGTCAGATAGGTGGGAGAACAAGGGAAAAGTAGTGTCCTGAAAATCTAGAGAATTGAGAGTATCATGGAGGACAGAGTGACCAATAGCATCAAAGTCTACACAAAAATCAAGAATTGAGAAAAAGCTATTGATTTGGACAATTAAGAGATCATCTGACACTTTGGAGAAAGCATTTTTAGTGAAATGATGAGGTCTGAATACATATTGTAAGAAGTTAAGAATAGGGTGAAAGGAAAAACAAGTGGAGTATATGACTTTTCAAGGAGTTTAATCACAAAAGAGGAAAAGAGTGATAATAATTAGCTGGAACGTAAGGATTTTGTTTTTTACAGGATGGGGAAGACATGACCATGTTTATAGGCAATGGGGAATGAACCAGAAGACAGATTGAAAGTTAGTGATGTAATAGGGATGATAAAAGGAGCAATCTATTGGAAGAGATGGAAAGGAATGTAATCCCTTGAGCAGGTAGAAGGGTTAGTTGTCCTTAATAAGGAATAAGGCCATCTTATCATATGAGACAGAGGAGAAGGAGGCAGAAGGAATATGAGTGATATGAGATTGGGAAGTGGGGAAAAGAAGGAATTCATGGAGAATGACCTCATTTTTTTCTGTAAAATATGAAGCAAGATTTTAAGCTGAGGGGAAGAGTGGTAGAGAATCATAAGAAGTTTGAGAGGGGATGAAAAGATTTGGAAGACTCTTTGTAGAGAGTGAGTTGATTTGAAAGTTTAATAGAGTTAACACAGAGGTGGGATTTTCAGAATCTCTGCCATGTAAAGGGTATATGAAAATGTTCATCAGTGAGTGAAGGGTGCTGATTCTTTTTTCCAAAGGAGGTTGGAAATAAGGATGGAGACAAGTATAGTATGAAATGGGAAGAACACAGTCAGATGGGAGGTTGTTTCACTAGTTCTCTTCCTGCAAAAGATTCCAAAGAGTACCAGAGAACTCAAGAATAGTAATTTCCCTCTCAAATCCCACCATATATTTGAAGTGCAAGTTAAGGGAATAACCTAAGAATAACCTATTGTCCTAAGCTCTTGGGATGTTCAGGATGCCCAATATAATTCAGTAAACATTTGCAGCAGCATTGCCAGTGGACAGCTCTCTGAGGAGCAGACTTGCTAATATAGAACATAGAGCACTTGAAAGCTGCTGTACTCCAGAAATGCTTTTTATCATTTTTATGGCAAACACAAGCTACAATGAGTAAAATGGAGTTTCTCATGGGCTAAAAAGAATCATTGAAGTTTCTATGCAATTAAACTACAAGAAGAAGCAATTCCAATGATCTGCTAGATCTTTTCTACTAGCATTAATATGGTTCTCTCCCCCTACTTTTATGCTTAACAATTTATAATCTCATGTGCTTTTCTTCCTCATTCCTTAGCCCATTTAAATTCCTTTAGTTCAGAGTGTAATCTTGTTTTGTTCACCTAGCTTTAGTTCCAGGTATACACTAGATGCTCAATGTTTTTGAATTGTATTAGATTGGAAACAATAATAATCTTTTAAAAAATTTTCCTTAAGGAAAGGGAGAAAAAGAGATTCTAAATTTTGTGCTTTTTGTTTTTACTTCTTAGATGGTTGCTACACTTGGAACTACTTCTTGCTGTTCATTTGACAATCTATTAGAACTGGGTCCTATTTGTAAGTATTTATCCAATTCTTCCTCATGCTTCTGAAAATGTTTATTTATTGGGTAGAATAACATTACTATTTTTAGCTCCAATTTTTTGCCTCCTTCTTAAGAAACTTCTTAAGTGATTTCAATATTGTTCTGAAATTTAAAAGTATACATATATATACAGGTATATACATGTATACATATATGTACAGATAAATAAATATATACTGTGTATATATAAATACATACATTGGATATGTGTGCATATAAACACAAATGTATTATTTATAATTGTGTATAATATATACATAAATATATATATGAAAATGTGTATGTGAATTGTCCACTGTGCTCAAAGTCTTGTGCTAGGCACTAAAGATAGAAAAATTTTTTTAAAAGGCAGCATTCCTACCCTCAGAAAACTTAAATTGTATTAGAAATAGTATAGCCATCATTGTATTTTTCCTATTTTTTTTCCTGAAATAATTGGGGTTAAGTGACTTGCCCAAGGTCACACAGCTAGGAAATGTTAAGTGCCTGAGGCTGAATTTGAACTCAGGTCCTCCTGATTTCAGGGCCAGCACCCTATCTACTGCATCATCTGGCTGCCCCCATTGTATCTGTTTCTTTCTTTCTTTTCTTTTTTCCCCCCCCTGAGGCTGGGGTTAAGTGACTTGTCCAGGGTCACACAGCTAGGAAGTGTTAAGTGTCTGAGGCCACATTTGAACTCTGGTCCTCCTGAATTCAAGGCTGGTGCTCTAACCACTACACCACCTATCTGACCCTGTATCTGTTTCTAATGTGGTCTTTTGGTAGCTTTCTTGTTTTTTCAACATAAACAGTAAAGGAACAATGGAGGTCAAAGAGTTCAGCATTGAAGATAATTGGCTGAGCTAGCATTGACCTTTGTATTATTTATGAAGAAAGAATTTGGTGCTTTAATAGTGTGCCAAGATTACTAGAAAATGCTTACTCTGCTGAAGAGAAAAAAAAATATTTCTTAGGGTTTAAAAATAAATAGCATGTTCACAAATTGATAATTCTTCAGTGCATTGAGCCAGTTATGGGAGCCAGGCTCAGTCCCTCTCTACCTCTTGAAGTCCCTTTTCTTGTTTAGCCCTAGTCTGGGAGCTGCCCCACAAGTATCTTCTAATGGATACTTCTGCTACCTCTTCCTCTTCTTTTTTGAGTCTCTTCTTTCTTTTAGGGTAAGATTGCAGGTGTCTCTTACCCCCATTAACTATAGATTTTCTACTTCCTACAAATAGAGATATTTAGATATTTTAAAGTTATAACTTTAGAAAAAATGTAAGTTGTGTGTGCATGTGCCTATGTTTGTGTTTGTGTAAATATAAAATGACAGATTTAAAAGGGTAAATTTTAGAAATTACAAGCCTTTTTTTTTTTTTTTTTTTTTTTTTTTTTAACCATTTCATACTAGTCCTGAATCACTGGATATAATTGAAAAGATGGCAGCTTTGAAGTCAGGTGACCTGATTTCAAAGCCCAGCTCTGCTACTTATTACCTGTATATATAATAATATATACTTTAAGGTAATAAAACTTTATTTCTTTAAGGATAGTCTTCAGACTTTTTGCCTATTCAGATTGACCTTCCCTCTCAAAGACTCCAGAATCTCTTAGATTTTTCAATCTGTGGACAAAATATCTTTCCTTTCCCTTAGTATAGCCAATTGAAAAATCAGGTGACTCTGTACTTCTAAAATTTCATTTTGGACCTGAGCTGCTTGCTGGAAACCCCAGACACCATGGAAATATCTTTATGGATGGAGAACATTCTTCTAGAGTGGGCCAAGTCCAGCCTCCAGTGAAGGCCAAGAAACTGTGGTTCATAGTGTGGACAAAGCCCAATTTGGCACTAACTTTGAGGAGCTATCACTAGGAAAGACAGGGACGTGAAACTTTTCCTAGACAACCTGTATCTGGCCAGTCTGTTGGGGTAGACAGAATGTTAAATACACAACAGTTGTCTACTTGTTAAGATGAGACCACCCAAAAGGTCTTTCTCAATGCTCCCAACCTTCCTACCCTATCTAACCAGGAGAATGGGATTCTCTCACATCAGAATTTGATTCTATGCATCTACACAGTTTTAAGGCAAGGAGCCGGTGGAGGGGATCGACAGAGGTGATCACTTATGGAATTTCCTATTAAAAGATGCCATTAATCAGTCCCCTCTTCCCCCTCCCCTTACTTCTGTACATTTTGGATTGCTGTTCTTGCTGTTGTTTTTCCCAGAAACAAGGGTAGGTTTGAGGTGACCCATTTCCATTCACACTCACTCCACCCCCCATGTGACTGGCAGCATTCACTTGGGAAAACAGCTGGCTGGGGCGGAGGGTCCCTGGTCACAGAATGGAGTGAGACTAACTGGCCCAAATCGGGATCGAAGCACAACTTTGCCCTCATTAGCAGAGAACTCGAATCAAGTGCAGTAAACAACCCAAGCTCTTCATTTCAGTCAAATGCTGGGCTGGTCTCCCAAAGGAACTGAATGTCCTGGCTCCCAGCCTGCTTATGTAACTCCCTGCAGCTATCATATTCAGAGATTGCCCGAGGGCTCCAGTGGGACTGGGTCCACCAGGCCCCTCTTGTGACCTCTGCACAGGTGTTCCAGTCTCACTTCATGAGACATCTGCCAGCTTGAAAGAACCACTGGGGTCAGATCAAGTCCAGGACATCACTTTGATGTCGCATTTAATTACTTTTAAATGCTTTCTTGTGTGTGGTTACAAACTGATTGTAATTTTTTGGCATCATAAAGGGATGTCCATTGTAGAGACACACTGATAGATAGCAGGGTATGCTGGGAAAAAAACTTTTTTTTTTTTTAAGTTGGAGAAGCTGAGTTTGAATCCCTGCCCTGTCCCTCGTTACTCTCTGTGGATAGTCTTAATTTTGAACAAGTAATTTTACCTCTCTTTCGTGACCCAATCTCTTTCCCTGAAAAAAAAGAAGGGGTATTGTTTCCAAAAATGAGGTGGTCTCCAAAGTCTCTCTCAGCTCTAAATCCATGATCTGAGAAAGTTTCATTGATCTGGTCTCAGTTCTCTCTTCCTTAAAATGAGGGCAGATGAGTTAATAACCTCTGAGGTATTCTTCAGCTCCAGTTCCAAACCTTTGTTCCTATGATTTGTCATCAGACAATTCTAAACTCTGTTTATCTATTGCAGAAAGTTTTAAAGTGAGTGTTGTTTTGGCTAAAATATTGAATAAGCACTCATTGCTTAGTATTTTCCAAGTTAATATAGCCACTTTTTTATTGTCCAGAGCTGATGTCCCACAGTGTTAGGCTAAAAACAAATTATATTTATGTGGCTCTCTGTCTGACAAAAGATTTTAATGTGCACAGACTCATTTAGTTCCTGAAGAGACCCTGTTGAGGCAGATGATTCCAAGCATTAGCATTTTACAGGTGTGCAAAGTGAGATTCTTCATCAACATGACTTGTTCAGGGTTTATAGGGAATAAGCAATAGAGCTAGTTTTCAAATCCAGATCATCTGATTTCAAATCCCATGCTTTTCTCCCACTACCTCTTCCTCTCAGTGAAAAGCTGTTCTGATTAAATGTGATGATTCACTTTTACATACAGAGGACAAATTTGAACATAGTTTTCTGAAAATTGCTGTTTTAGAAATTGTTTCATTTAAAATTTGATGTTCTTCAGAGACCTTTTCAATTGGTTTGCATAAACAAGTTAATTTCCTGGCAGTTCCAAGTCATAAAAAGATTACACATAAGAAAAAATGGATGGCTGAAATCAAATTTGACGCATATTTTGAGAGTAGCTCAAAAAAGGGAAGGTCAGTGTTGATCCTATAAGGACAGCAAATTGCAGAAAACTGGATGTGGAAGAAGGCAGGAAGAGAACAGGTCATTTTTGAGGAAGGACAAAGAAGCTGGTGGCTGAGGCTGTTCCAAAGGTCAGAACCATTTAATCAGTCCAATGAAGGATGAATGTAATTCCTGAAAGTCAGAGGCAGGTCATGGATAGAAACCACATAGGAAAGCTGGAATTAGCACATAAGTGAGTAATGAGGGTCAAGTTAGCAGGAGATGCAGACCACTGTTATTCAAGCATAATGAATTAAGTGGATTTTAAATATTGAAGAAGATAACTGGCCTGAAATTGTCACAGGCAATCTGAACAGGAGGGCAAGAATATTCAGTTATGGAGGCTCAGAACCCAAACAAGAATCTAGAATGACAACATCCATATTAGGCTACGTCACTTCCAAGTCTTTCCCAAGATCCTCTCTCTCTCTAACAGAAATTCTTAGTCATTTCTATGATATGGACCCCGTTGTCAGTTTAGTAAAGCCTATAGACTTTCTTTGAATAATATTTTAAAGGAATAATATTTTAAATAAAATACTGAGAATTATAAAGGAAACCAATTATATTGAAATAATAAAAATATTAAAACAATAATATTATATACCTCAGAGAATAAAAGAGCTTTAGTAGAAGTAGAAAACAGATCTGAAAATGGGCTTTCCCAATTAAACTACTCCCAGCATAAGTGTGGCAAAATATCTTCCAGTTTTGTGAATATTTGTTGTTATTCAGTCATTTTCAGTCATGTCCAACTCTTTATGACCCCATTCACAGTTTCTTGGCAAAGATACTGGAGAGGTTTGACATTTCCTTCTCCAGTTCATTTTACATATAAGGAAAATGAGACAAGTTACAGGGTCACATGACTAGTAAGAATCTAATACAGATTTGAGCTTAAGAAGATAAGTATTTCTAACTCCAGATCTGACATTTTATCTGTTATACCACCTAGCTACTTTGTGAATATAGCAGAGGACAGATAGCTTATTCAAATGAAGTCTGAAATTATTCCTGGGATGACCTTACCCCAAACTCAACTCTCTCTAGATCATCATATATTACCCTAAAATAGAACTCTGGGGAAAATCTCTCAAGCAAAGTTTTAGGTATTGTATTTTCAGAGAAAGATGTAACATGGGGCACTGCTTTTTAAAAAGAAAAAAAAAGTACTCAATGTAATAAAAAATAATATTTTTATAGAATTTACTATATGCTGGACACCATGCTAAGTGCTTTATCTGATCTTCATAACAACCTTAGAAAATAGGTGCTACTATCATATCCATTTTACTGATGAGGAAACTGAGGCAAACAGTGATTAAGTGGTTTACCTAGGATCACACAGCTAGTAAGTGTTTGAGGCTAGATATGAAATCTCCAGTCAAGTGTCCATTGTATCACCTAGTTAATATATACAAATTAATTATCAGGTATACAACAATGATTTACTCTATAGCAAAAAATACATGAAGAATTCATGAATACACATTAATATATACTTAAAATATAAATCAATAGCCCCTCATAATTTTTATGTCCCTAAAAAGTAAAGGCATTTTGATTGATAAACAGATATTTATTCTCTCACTTCAGATCTCTGTTGTTTAAAGAAGCTCACAAATTCCAGATAGATATCCTTGTCAGCCAGACTATGACTTGGACTTCCTTAGTCCTTTCAAAAAATGGCTTCCACTAGACAATGCTGTTCTTCTCCTTTGAGAATCATGCTATTGTGAGAATCCCCCTCTCACAGACAGCCATTACTGAATCAGAAGCCCAGAAACTCTCAAATTTACCAATTTGTTCCTAATGCTAGAAACGTATATCTCTTGGAATCATTGGTTGCTGGTCAGAAATCTATGTTCAAGAAAAAACACAAAAGGAAAAGAGACTCAGGTATGGGAGCAAGCACCTTGCTTTATTATTCTGTGGACCAACATTGTCATAGTGGCGAAGGGGAGAAAAAAATTGCTCCCATTTTTATTGGAAGTTTAGGATAGAAAAGGTAAAGTTTGAAAGTTACTCTCTCAAAAGAGGGATAGAGCTTTTCTGTTTATGCCTTTACTGACCAGATGTTCTAGAGAAAATTATCTTTCATTTATCTCTTTCCATAGGTCCCAAGAGACCAGTTGAGAGTTGATTTACTATTTCTATCCTTTAATAAATGATAAGAGGACATACCCAGCTCTATGGGAAGTGTTGCAGTCTACATTTCTTTCATTTGTTTTAGCTTATTTTTGTTGATGCCTTTTGTTTTTGCAAAAAAAAAATGTTTCTGGTTATATTTTTGTTCCATCTCCTTCACTGTGAGCCATCCCTTGAAACAAAGAAATAAAAAAGAAAAGTACTTCAGTAAAACTAACCAACAAGACAATATTACAATGAAAGATAACACTTTCTCAGTTCTTCTCTAGGTCTAAGCCTTGTCATTACTTTTTTAATAGTTTTTATTTACCAGATATATGGGTAATTTTACAACATTAACAATTGCCAAACCTTTTGTTCTAATTTTTCCCCTCTTCCCCTCACCCCAGATGGCAGGTTGACCAATACATGTTAAATATGTTAGAGTATAATTTAAATACATGACCAAACAGTTGTTTTGCTGTACAAAAGAATCAGACTTTGAAATAGTGTACAATTAGCCTGTGAAGGAAATCAAAAATGCAGGCGGACAAAATTAGAGGGATAGAGAATTCTATGTAGTAGTTCATAATCATTTCCTAGAGTTGTTTCACTGGGTGTAGCTGGTTCAGTTCATTGCTGTTCTATTGGAACTGATTTGGTTCATCTCATTGTTGAAAATGGCCTCATCCATCAGAATTGGTCATCATATAGTATTGTTGATGTGTACAAAGATTTCCTGGTCCTGCTCATTTTACTCAGCATCAGTTCATGTAAGTCTCTCCAGACCTTTCTGAAATCATTCTGTTGGTCATTTCTTATAGAACAATAATATTCCATAATATTCATATACCACAATTTATTCAGCCAATCTTCAATTGATGGGCATCCATGTAGTTTCCAGTTTCTGGCCACCACAAAGAGGACTGCCACAAACTTTCTTGCACATACAGGTCCCTTTCCCTTCTTTAAGATCTCTTTGGGATACAAACCCAGTAGCAACACTGCTGGGTCAAAGGGTATACACAGTTTGATAACTTTTTGAGCATAGTTCCAAATTGCTCTCCAGAATGGCTGGATGTATTCACAGTTCCACCAACAATGTATCAGTGTCCCTGTTTTCCCACATCCCCTCCAATATTCTTCATTACCTTTCCCTGTCATTCTAGCCAATCTGACAGGTGTGTACTGGTATCTCATAGTTGTCTTAATTTGCATTTCTCTGATTAATAATGATTTGGAGTATCTTTTCATATGACTAGAAATAGTTTCAATTTCTTTATCCGAGAATTGTCTGTTCATATCCTTTGCTGGTCATTATTGTTTTACAGAATTGAATTTTGTTTTTTTGCTTGTTCTTTTGATTTACATTATGTTGTGATTATGTCTATTATTTCCCTGTTTCTGCTTACTTCTCTTAGTAGATATCCGATGGATGTGTCCAGTGTTAGGCTTAACTACCTATCAAGTACAACTATTATATGACATTGTAAGGTGAGACAGTGCTTTAAACTCACCCCACCAGCTTACAAAAGAAGCTCAAAAAGCTTTGAGAGAAGTTGAATGGCTTTATCCAATATGGTTGAAAGAGTTATCAAAATCCCTTGGAAATATCAGTTTTTGCTACAAAAGAGGCACCAACAGCAGTCCTTCATCAAGGAGACAGTGTGATAGAGTGGGTGAACCTCCCAGCACAACTAGAACAAAATCTTACTCCTTACCCAGTGCTTGTGGCTAGAATTTTATTAAAGGCCATTAAGCAAGAAGTACAATTATCTGGAATAAGACTTGACAAGATATATACCTTTTATACTAATGCACAAATTAATGTATGCTGTGAAACTATCCTAGAGTAACAAATTTTATTGTCCACATCTTCAAACTTTACACACGAGTCTCCATTAAAGGTAACCTATTACATAAATGCTGATGGATTTTTGGAGAAAAGGTTTCTAAGGTTCCTCTTAAAGGACCAACTATCTTTACAGATGCATCCAAACATATTTATGCTGTATACCCTCGTGACTTAACTATAAATAGAGTAGTCAGAGCTGATTTTCAGTCTACTCAGCAGAATGAATTGTATGCCATCATTCTAGCTCTTACTTATCTGGGAGACATAAATATGATATCTTATTTGGCCTATTCAGTAGGTGTGGTACAAAGAATTTCCATAGCCCAAATAAAATTTGTAGCTTCTAATATATAATCAGCTCTTTAAGGAATTTCAAGAGTAAGTAAGGAAGCATCCAGGTAAGATTTATATCTTGCATGTCTTCTCTCATAGTGGACTTCCAGGTCCTATTTTTGATGGAAATTCAAAGGCAGATAGCTTTCTAACCCATGTTAGCCAATACTCCTTTATTTCAGGCAGCCCAAGAATCTCATTCTAAATATCATCAGGCTGCTCAAGCTTTACATTTACATTTTGGAATAACAAGAGCAGAAGCTAAGAGCATAGTAAAAGCCCATACAGCTTTCATTCCTTTCCACATTCCTACACTCCCCCCAGGGAAGAACCTGTTTCAAGTAAAAGAAAAGAAAGTGGGAGATGCAGAGTGCAGCAGATAGTGGGGGAACTCTGAGTGATGTACCAGACCCTTCAGCCTAGAGGAAATCTGCTAAAAATATCTGGTTTAGCTCCCCATTTTTCCCATTGAAATTTCTCACCTCCCTAACTGAGAAGTCAGGGAAGGCTTAACCAACTGTGTTCTACTTGAAGCAAGGATACAGCAAGGTGCTTATAGTTAAGCACTTACTCAGTGATAATATAATGGTTCTCTAGTGTCACATACTTAGTGTGATATAATGATGTAATCACTCTAGTTGGCATATACTTAGCGTGATGTAATGATATAATCAGATTGAGGGCTGAGAGGACTGGAGACAAGAGCTCAAGCTGGATCTCAGACACAGACTCAGACACAGAGGAGATATAGAAGATGAAGACAATAAAAGAGATCCTCCTGGTGGCTTTCCTACCTTCATCACTCCTCCACCTAAGACCAAGGCTCATCCAGAGATCCTCCAGAGAGCTAGTCTGGACATTACAAATAAAAAGAAGAAAAGTACTTCAATAAAACCAACCAACAATACAATATTACAATGAAAGAACACACTTTTCAGTTCTTCTCCAGGTCTAAGCTTGGTCATTATCATTTTATAGAATTGAGTTTCATTTTTTTGCTCGTTCTTTCTATTTACATTATGTAGTTATTATGTCTATTAATTCCCCCCTCTGCTTAGTACCAGTTCATGTAAGTATTCCCATACTCCTCCAAATTCTTAGCCTCTTAGTTTTCCTGGCTTCTTTCAAGACTTCTCCAATCTGTTTACTCTCCCCCACTATAACTATTGCTTTCCTTCCAAGATTAGCTTTGCATACATAGTTATTTATATGATGTCTCCTCATTAGAATGAGTTCCTGAAGGGTAAGGACAGCAGTTTTTGCAGATGTAGCACTTAACCCAATGCTAAATAAGTGTCTGTTGCTTTCTTATAGTGTAGTAATAAGCTATTACTTTCAAGTACTAAAACTTATTTAGCCCGTGCCTAATCAATGATTAGATGATCCATTCTACCTTTAATCTAACTACAGGGTTTATTATTAGCATACAAACCACCAGCAGAAAACACACAGCAGAAAGGAAACAAAGAAACATGTGTTCCTACTTCACTACCACCCTTGGTTCTCAGTCTTGGTCTATTTCTGAGAAATGAAGTTGTGCACACAACCACAACTAGGAAATTGACTCTCTCCAGACTAGAAACTGTAGCCAGAGGGGTCTGTGGTTTTATATTGAAGTAGACTGAGAGAGCTGGATTCATTGCCTAAAGTATTCTCAGGGAAACAGACCCCAGGAGCCTTGAGATATACCAGTCTGGAGTCAGTAAGATTGTTTTTCCACCTGCAAGTCCCTCTTCCTCCCTATTGAGGGAAGGACCCTGACCTACTGGCACAATAGAATTCAAGATAGATTGTAGCTTGTTGGTGTATAATTATGAACTGACTTGTGTGGTAGAAGCAACAGCTGCTATTAGGATACAGGGAATAGAAATCCCCATAGACTGGAATGATAATGGAGGAAGTGGGATTTGAGTTGGATTTTGAAAATTAGATAGGATTTAAATGTGGACATTTGTGAAGGTATTTCAGGGAGGGAAAGGCTTTCCAAGTGGGTGAAAGAGCATTCTACAATTTTAACCTCAACAAGCATTTATTAAGTGGTTACTTATTATGTATCGAGCACAGTATTAAAGTATAGAGACACTCAAAACAAAAACAAAATTCTTGCCATCAAGGAACTTCTGTCCTATTTTGGCAAACAGTAGGCAAGAATGAATGTGATATATAGAGAGGGAAACTATCATGACCAGAACAGAGAGATCATGTTGCTGAAACAAGCTTGGGGAGTTAAGATGAAACTAGATTATCATGAGTCTTGAATACTATTCTTATTGAAGAATTTGGGCTTGATATAAGTAACAAGAGGCCGTTAAAGACTTTTGAATAGAGGAATAACATGATGAAAGATACTTTAGAAACTTATTAGCAAATATTAATTGCATGTCTATTCTATGGAGTAATAACTAAAGAACATTCCTAGAGTCAGAATGGTAAAAGGAGGTAAGCATTTCTATAGAGCTAGAAGGTTTGCAAAGTGCTTTGTGTGTGCTCCATTTGATTCTCACAAGAACAATGTAAGGTAGATAGACACCCATTTCACAGATGAGGAAACTGAAGCTGAGACAGGCTGAGTAACTCCCATAGCTAGTGTCTAAAGCAAGTTTGAATTCAGGGCTTCCTAAATCCAAATCTTGCAGACTATATACCATGTGGCTACTCAGAAGATCTAGCTCTTAATTCTCATTCTCTTATATAATGTTTTGGCAAGCACTTTGCAAAACTTATTTCCTCCTTTGTTAATCATGGTGATAATACATGCTCTGCTTATCTTATAGAGTTAATATCAAAGTCAAATGAGATATAATGCATATGAACATCCATTGTAAGTGTTAGTGAATTAGGTAAGGAACGATTTTACATGCAAGGCCCTGTGAGACTCAGAAATTCAGGATTATAACATATTCAAAATCATGAAGTCATAAAGTTATGTCATCATAAAGTCATCAGGCTTCATCAGTTTGTCCTCAAATATTTTTGTATTTTAGGTAATAAGGAGAACATCTGGTTGCATATTGATGCAGCATATGCAGGAAGTGCCTTCATCTGCCCTGAATTCCGGCATCTTCTGAATGGAGTTGAGGTGAGTATGGATGTTCCTTTACCTTTAATTGGAATTTATCTTTGTGCCAAGCTAGATTAAGATAGGAAAAGGGACAGTAGAGATAAATGTCAAGTGAGTAAACTCCCTCTACCAATATAAATTGGCAGTTTTTCTTTGACATGATCTAGATCTTGCAGAAGATAAGGATTTACACATCATTTTGGATTAAGGGACAACACTTGAAGAAAGTCTTTTTAGCTTTGAAGGTCATTCTCTATTCAATCTAACTGGTTACTCTTAAAGTTTGATCAACCAAGTTCAATTCAATAGTAAACTATCAATAAGTGCCTACTATGTACTAGCCATTGTGTAGATTTATAGATTCAAAGATAAAGCTAAAATAGTCTCTGGCTTCAAGGGGCTCATATTCTGCTGAGGATACATGTACAAATCCATGAGGATGATATAAAATATTACCTACTTGAGGGCAGGGAGAGTCTTTGAAGACTAAATATTTCTTTGCATCCTCGGTATCTTGACCATTTTTATAGACCTGTGATTGCATAATTATAGAGAACTGTTAGTAAATTTTCCCTATTGATGCATACCAGTAATTATTTTTCAATTTATAGAGGGATTAAGAGGAGTCACAAAGACAATATGGGTCTCCAGGGCCAGACTTTTATCCACTGTTCTATTCACTATGTCAAGCTGTGGGTCTCCTTGAGTATTTCATTCCCCTGAATGTTTTAGCTTTTTACCGAAAGGCAAAATTTTTGGACCAGATGGTGACTCTCCAGTCCCTTTCCAGCTCTAGTATCCTTAGGATCCATACTCCTTGATGGGTTCCCACTTTGTTTCTGAAGGGCCCTCAACAAGTTGGGCTTTCACCTTTCAGAGAGCAAGGTGCACAGGCATCATGGCAGTCCCTCTGATGGACATGACAGCAAGATCCTATCAGTGGCAGACAGGATTTAATCCTCAGCAATGAGTCATATGGAATTTGCCTGCAATATTGTGTACTGCTCTTTACCCTGTCTGACTAAGGAACTGGCTGCTCTGAGGGTCAGATAAGGGGGCTGCAATTTCCTGCTGCAGCCCAAGGCTTTAAGATAAGACCTTTCTCTCCTGTCAGCCAGAGGAAAATATCACTGTTAGGTAATGAAAGAAGTTTAAACAAAACAGCCACATAGGAGAGAACTAATAAAATTCCTAACAAACAAAGCCCTTTTTCAACCTTTTGTTTCCTTTTTATCAACAAACTAAACTTACTGTAATTTCCTGTCTTAAAAAATATTTTTTTACTTTTATTGGAACCTGGTAGGAAATTAAGTAAGGGGTCAGGTTTTATCAGCACAGGAGTTAGGCCCCAACTATCTTGAAGATTTCTCACCTCTGATATTTACACTTTCTCTCTTCCTCTGCTTCTCCTGTTCTCTTTATCCCTTTTATAAATAAAAAGAGAAAATTTCATAAAGACATTAGAATATTAACAAAGAGGGAAGAGTAGGAGATTAAACATGAATTGGGGCTATGAGATAAGTGGTCTGAATTTTCTTTGGATATCTAAATTGCTTCCAATATTTAGAAGCACTCAGAATGAATTCAATGATTTTTGTGTATGTGTGTGTGAAAGAGAAAGAGAGAGAGAACGAAAGAAAGAGAGAGAGAAAAAAAGAGAAAAAGAAAAAGAGAGAGAGAGAGAAAGAGAGAGAGAGAGAGAGAGAGAGAGAGAGAGAGAGAGAGAGAGAGAGAGAGAGAGAGAGAGAGAGAGAGAGAGGGGATACTCAGTCTTCCAACAAAATATAGGTTATATGCATTGGTCAGGTAAAGAAGACTTTATATCTTTTGCATGTGCCAGAAGCTGCAGTATTTGTTTGAAGGCATGTTTGAAGTGTCACAATCAGAGCATGCAAGTCCTGGCTGTGCATGTTGCTTTGGGGGTAATTATTTCAGAACTTAAGAGTTCCTGTTCTTTCCTTGAAGAGAGGCAGTCTATAATCCCGAGGAAATAGATCATCATAATAGCTCACATTTCTGTAGCCTTGATAGCTTACAAAGCATTTTCCTTACAATAACCCTGTCAGGACAGGTAGGGCAAATATTATTAATATGTTTACAAGTGAGGAAATTCTAGTCTTAGAGAAGTTAAATGATTTGCCCATAAGCACACAGATAGCAAGTGGTAGAACTGGGACCTGACTCCAAATTTTGTGCTCTGTGTATCTGAACACTACTTTCAGTCATTTATTCAGCAAGTATTTTACTGTATACCTTGTGTGTTCTGAGGATACAAAGACAAAAAATAATCCTTGTCCTCAGGGAAAAAAATTCTATAGAGAAACTAAGCTTCTCAATGTCCTAAACAAAACACTCAGACTTTAAATAATAGGAAACTAGTTGATCTGCACTGACAGAGGAAGTTGCATAAACTAATGAAATCATAGATATAATTTTAAAACCCCATAAATAAACCCAAAATCAAAAGTAAATTAATTTCAGGCTATAATACATTGTGACTACATTTCTAATTTTTCAAACCCAATAATTCTGGAATAAGAATTATCTATATATTCTCAGTATTTGAATACTTCAAGGAACTGCAATTTCTTCAAAGTAGACATGTCCCCCATAGTTACTGAGAACATTTCTTCCATAATTTTGTACATGGTCTTTGAGAATTACTGTAAAAAATTCAGCTACCTGAAGCAATATGGTGTAGAGAATGTCTTCTAATAGTGCATTAAATTCCTTCAAAATCAGTAAATTTCTTTAAAACTCATTGAATAGCAGACAGAAGAACCCATAAAAACTAATACCTATTGTGGCAAAACAAACACAAACAATAAGGACACTTCATTCTGAAATGATAAAAGCTGGGAAGGGATATGATCTCACTTTATATAATCATAAAAGACAGATAGAGTAAATATGTATTTCTCTGCCAAATTCAAGAATCCAAAGGCTAATAGACTGCTTTACAAGTAGAAGGAGAGTTATCTGAAATTAGAATCAACAGTTGGATTTTAGAGACCACTGAGTCCATTTTACAGATGAAGATACTGAGGCACGAAAGGATTAATTGATTTGTCCAGTGTTATATAGCTAGTAAATCTCCAATCATGATTTGAATTCAGGTTTTCTGGCCTCCAAAGCCAGCCCTCTATCCACTGTGACATTTAATTGTTATATTCTATAAACCTGTAAGATATAAAGATATCTTTATATAAATATATATACATGTTACAGCTAAAAGCAATTAAGATGAATAGAAGTGTCTAGAAATTTTCTTACAAGAAAGAAAATAGTTTTCTTTCGATCTTTCATGTTATTATATTCTTAACTTGGAATACTGATCTTTCAGATATTTGTTCAGCATTTTAATGAATCTATGAATTCATTGATGGTTTCAAAGAATCCATGAGTTCAATAAAGTGTTTCAATGGATCTATGAATTCATTCTCCTCCATTGGTAGAGATAATAACCCATCCATATCTTATTATCCTTTATTATTCTTCTCCATAGATGATATAAACCATCTTGAGAGAATCTCCTGTTCTTCCTATAGGAATGGCCTTCTGAAAACTGGCCATTGCTGAGGAATTATTTGCCCCTAACAAATTATGAAACAAACAAACAAACAAAAAAACCCAAACTCACCTTCAGTGCTGGGTAGTTCCTTTCCATTTCCTCAATGACAGTGGTAGAGGGACTAAAATGGATAATAAATAGAAAGGTAAACAAGTCACAAAATTTTTTAGTCTATTAACAGCAATATAACTATGGCTACACAGAGTATTAGAGCTTGTTCAGTGATAAAAGAGTGGATTGACTACTGGAAAAGAATATTTTCTAATCATTTTAAAATTACTTTTCTCTATTAGTTTGCAGATTCATATAACTTTAATCCTCATAAATGGCTTTTGGTGAATTTTGACTGCTCTGCCATGTGGTAAGTCTTATAATATCTTATTCAAACTTTATAATAAAAAAAAAAAAAATCAATGTTCTTGAGAGTGTACTAAAAGCTTGGCCTGTGCAATTCCTGTGGTAGATACAAGAGAAGTATAAGACAATAAAAGTATAAGTATAAGAAATATAACTCACCGATGTGAGTTAGCTTATCTTCACCGGATGGAATCTCTAAGAAGAGATTTTTAAACTTACTTGCCCATGGTCACAAGATAGTTAAGTATCAGGGCAGCTAGGTGGCGCAGTGGATAGAGCACCAGCCTTGAAGTCAGGAGGAGCCGAGATCAGATCTGATCTCAGACACTTAATGCTTCCTAGCTGTGTGACCCTGGGCAAGTCACTTAACCCCAGCCTCAGAAAAAAAAAAAAAAAAAAAAGATAGTTAAGTATCCAACCTAGGACCAGAACACTTAATTTGACTCCAAGACCAATGTGCTTCCCACTATATCATACTGCTTATTCCTAAATGCCTATGTCTGTGCTTGCAGTTTTTCTTTTAAAAGATGAAAAACCTTTTTAGGTTTTTTAGCTTCACAGGAAGAAAACCCATTGAACATCAAGCTCAATTTACAATGAAAAGTACAAAATAAGTAACAATTTTAGCTTATTATAAATTACTTCTAAATTAAATATCTTTCTGATCTGTATGATTACATATGATATATTACATATATGAGCTACATTGGTTAGTTCTGAATCTTAATGAGAGGATCAAGGTGAATTTGGAGAAAATTCTGAGGTTATTTAACCTGTCTTGTTGTCTCTTAATGTATCAGAGTGGCTCCAATTCGGCCTAATTGAACAGCTCTAATAATTGGTCTCAACTGCATTCCTTCTACTTTTCTTGGGTTCTTTTGAAAATTTAGTAAACTATGTTTTATAGGTATACAAAATTTCAAATTTTCTTTGAAATTTTTAAACATTGGTAGGATTATCTTCACATCTAACTTTGATGCCTCAATATTGTGATCAAGTAATCTCAAATTCTTAAAAACTGTAACCATGGAGCACAAACTAGCAAGTCCTATCAAAGTTAAAATTTTCAGCCATAGACCTAGTGAATTATAATATTTCTGTTATTTTAGTACCAACTTAACTAAATTCAAAGGATAATAGATTTTGATTTGGAAGGAACCTTAGAAATCAGTGAGTTCCTGACTCCTCATTTTATAGATGAGGAAGTTGAGACCTATAGCCAATTTTTCCCAAAATGACTTTTCCCAAATTATCTAGGTAACTTCATTGGTGTTGGTGGCAAGGAAATGATTTTTTTTCCCTCAAAGCAAGCATTGAAAACCATCTACTAAAGCACATAGGAAATGAAATCAGCACAGGTAGAAGGAGTAGCAAGGCTGATAAAATGACAGATTCCTAAAGTATGTTAATGTATGACCTTTCCTCAAGTGGACAAGGAGAATTCTTGCTAAACCGCCTTTTACCTATCAATTTCCAGATTATTTTCTATGGAGTTTTCTCTCTGTCTCTTCCTCTGAACATCACTCACTTCCTGTATATTAGCTGTTACATTAAATTCAAGTCTGTTAGCTTCTCTTATTAATTTATCACTTCCTACTTTGAAATTCCATTCATGAAATTAATGGCCCTTTTGATATCAAAATGCAAAATGTTTCTGCTTCTCTGGTCTTATTGCTATTTTCTAAGATTATTTTTACATGGAATGTTTTTAAAAAGAGTTGAATTTTAAAAGTAGTGAATTTGAACTGTTCTTGCTATTTCCATGTATTTTAATGTAAGTACTTAGCCATCCTATAAAATGGTTTCCATTTCTGTAAAATGGAAATAACTTTGGCTTAACTGACTTATTTTAGCAACCTTATTATAGATTCAATTTGAATCCCAATTTATACCCTAATTTGAACCACAGAGGTCTGAATTCATATAATTTACTCACTTCAGCACCTTTCCATCTGTCTTGAAGTTGAATTCTACTGTGTATGGTCTCAGAGTACAAAAAAATATAATTTCTACTTCTAACTCAGGGAAGTAATTGCAACCTCATAGGTAACATCAATGTATCTAGAAAAAGGCTACATCTAGAGAAAGAGCAAGCATTATCTAAATGTTTGAAAAAGGGAAATTTTAGATCAGAAGCAACCCACTTGCTTCCTGCAATATTCCTGTATGTGGAGGGAAACAGATTAAAATGTAATTGAGAAATAGTTAGCAAATAAATAAAAAATATCAGAGAACATAGGTAATGTTAATATGTAGTCTTCTAATTTGGCCCATGCGAGCAATGGCAATTCAAATTAGTAAATATTTACCAAGTATCTAAAACCTGTGTTTCTATCCTCCTTCCTTCCCCAAAAACTCTTTGTTCATTTATGAATTTAAATCCCCAGCACACTATCTGCTTTTCTAATAATGCACAGATTTTGCCATCAATTATTTAACAGTTGAGAGCGAATATCTATTATGTGCCTATTGTGTTCAAAACACTGTTCAAGAAACTATGTGACAGAAAAAAATTTAGTTTTTATAAAAAAAAAAAAATGCAATTATTTCCCTCATGGAGCTTACAATCTAATGGAAACCATGAAACAGACAATGATAGTGCAACAAAATGAAACACAGTGTAAGAAAGTATGTCTACACCTGGTCATTGATGTAACTAATGTATTGCAACACAGTTTTGGCTGAAAACATACATAAATTGGATAATAGCAAGATTTTTACAGAGTTGCTATGCGGTGAAAGAATATGGGACAAAGTAAAAAAAGGGATTCCTTAAAGAAATCAACATATGATATAAAATTATAGCTTTATGTGATTAACAATAAAATTGATGTTGAGCTCAATGGAAACTCAATTTAACAATTGGGAACAAATATCTATTATGTGTCTATTGTGTTTGATCCAGAAAAATGAATGTGTTTATGCTTAATCACTATATTTCATTTTTTTTCCTATTAAACAGAGGCTCACTGCTGCCACTAAATGTGTGACTTTAAAGCTCACATGAATTCAGTGGTGTGTTCTTGTAAACTCGGCCCTTTAAATGCTTTTGTCAAGATTTAAGGATTATACCCAATTCTAATTACTACATATTGGTTTAGTTTATTTCAGCTCCTGCTATTTGTCAGAAGATATCCATATGTTTGTTAACCGTGGTCTCATTTAAACCATAATTTGATTATTCGACTATCTGAAATCTCTTCAATACTTAAGTTCACAGGGAGGGAGCCGATGGTGAAGGGAAAAGAATGTGAGAGTTGAGACAAGAAGCCTTGGTTTTTAAATCCCAGATCTTCGAATAACTATCATTGAAATCCTGGATCTCTAGCCTTCAGTTTCCTGAACTGGAAAATAAAGAGATTCAATCAGATGTCTAGGGTCTGCCTAATTGGTAAACTTCCTGCAACTTTGTTTATTTTGTCCTTCTGCTCTCATTTTTTTCTATGAGATACAATATAAAGAATATCAAATTTGAAGTTAGAAGATTTGGAATTGAATGCAAGCTCTGATATTTATGAATTTGGGCCAGCCCTTTTACTTCTCTTGAGTCACAGTAAGATCTCTATAGAATGAGGGGATTGGAGTAGTTGACCTCTTCTGATTTAATATTTTTATTGCCTAGCACTATTAGGAGTAGTTTATATTTTTACTTTTACAACTTCATTATCACAACATATTTTCCCCTGTGGTCTCTCAACCTCATTTCAATCTTTTGTGGAAGATAGTAGAAGTGGCTTTTACTCCAATTTTCCAGAATCACCCCAACTAACAAGTGGTAGTATCCCCACAGTTGCAAGTTTAACAAATGCTTAGTGAAGCAAGGATAGATTAAATTTGTTCTACCTATCTTAATTCCCTTGACCCCTTTTCACTAGCTCTGTGAAGATTTTGCTGCCATCCAATTTTGGTATATCAGCCCAACTTTTAATAGTCTGTTGTGAAAGCTTGGTTACATCTGGGGTCTCCATTGTGGGTTGATTCTAATTTGTCTTGTAAATTTATATGGTTCATATTTTTAAAAAACAAACAAACAAACAAACAAACAAACAAAAAACCCTGTGTTCTTCCAAACAGCCAGGGAAACAGGGAAATAGAATTATGTTTTTAGTTACCAAATGGATGAGTATCATAATGTTAATTTGAAAGCAATGTTATTTGCTAGCATTTATGTAATATTTTAAGATTTGCCAAATATTTTCCATAATGTTTCATTTCATCCTTATAACAACCCTGTGAGGTAGGTACTATTATTGTACTTATTTTTTATAGATAAAGAAACTGAGGCTGATTCAAGAGGCTAATTGGCTTTTCTAGTTAAGGTCACATAACAAGTAAATATCTGAGGCATCATTTGAACTTAGTTCTGAGAAAGCATTCAAATTCAGGTCTTTTTGTCTACAAATCCAGTCTCTTTGTCCACTGAGCCACCATACTCAAATAAGGGAAGGATAGATAGATTCATTTTAGAAAACTCCTGGTATGGACAAATGGCCATCTATCATTAATATATGTCACAACTTGTTTATATATGCTATGGAATTGTATGAGTCACATAAAGATTAATTACTTCTTTGAAGATGACTAGAACTAAATGGCAAGCAGGATCTGAATACAAGTGTTCCTGACTTTGTATTATAAGTTGAGGAGTTTGACATAATCATTATAATTTAAAAAAATAATAATAATAAAAGTAGCACATACTGTATTCCTTGAATATATGCATAGGTGCCAATTCTATAAGAAAATGAACATTTATTGAGTGCCTACTATATTCCAGGCCTTATTACAAATATTATCCTATGTAATCCACACAAACAACCTTGTGAAAATATTAAAATATCCAGTTTACAAATGAAGAAATTGAAATAGAAAAAGGTTAAGTTTTTTGCCCAGGTTCACACAGCTAATAAATATTTAAGGTCAGATTTGAACTCTTGGCTTAATGATCTGTGACACTTAGCTGTCTCCTTTATTTAAAAAAATTTTTTTTTAAACCTCCATTCCCCACTTACTCCTTGCCATCCCCACTCCACATATCTAGGAATGAATCATTTGTGTTTTTTTTTTGTTTTTTGTCTTTTGTTTTTTAATTTCAGACTTGACTATTATTACAAATGAGAAATTAAAGGAAAGAAAATTGTTTACTGAACTCCCTAGCATTTCATGTGTGTGCAGTCCTTGAAATGAAAACTATCTCTGTATTTCATAATGAAATTTTACCAATGGTTAGTCCATAATGTAAAATAAACATTTTGGTTATTTTCATTAAATATTGAAATAGACAAGATAATTGGAATTTCTAAAAAGTGACTTTGAACAACCACAGTCAATACTTTCCCTAATGATTTCATTATTCTGCTCATAAACCTTTTGCTGTGCATTTGTTGCTCAGAATCCTTTGTATGCAAATTTAAACCATTTTTGCTAGTTCTTAATGGTCCATTACTATGGGATTAGCTTTTAAAGAAGTCCCACACTCCTCAGCATATCAATTGCATTTCTGTTTTTGCTCACTTAGAAAAGTACACTTTAAAATCCCAATAGCTCTTCCCCTCCCCAATTATTTCGTTGATATAGAATGTGATTTCTCCCTAAGGATTTCAACCACTTACAAGAGGTTACAGCAGTTCTAATGTTCTTAAAACCTGACAGTGGTTATAGAAACTGATTTAAAAATAAAAGGTAGTCCAGACTATTCTTCTGGAGCTTACTTTTGGGATTTCTTAGTTCTTTTGTTCATTAGTATCCTTGTTTCATGTAGTTTGGTGTTAAACATTTTTAGGAGACTTTTGCAAATGTGATCTCCTATGATCCTATGATGAAAGGAATTTAGGAGAAATTGAGTCCCATTTGTCCTCTTAAAAGAGGAAATGAAAACCTCAGCAGTTAAGTAACTTGCCCAGTCACACATTTCCAGCATCACTATCATCATCATCATCATCATCATCATCAATAGGTCACATATATTTAATTGTTTAAATGCCCTTCATGTAGCTCACCTCATGTGAAACTTACTAGTAAGATAGTTTTGGTTTTACAAGTGTTATTCTCATGTTTGCAGATAAGGAACTGAAGTTCAGAAAGTGATTTATCCATGGTCTCTCAACTAGTGAATTGGAATCTTTCTGATCCCAAATATGACACTCTACCCACTTTACTACAGTCTCTCTGGTTTTTTGTTTTCCAAGCTATGCATGTCCATAGTCATAAATTTGGAGGGGTCAGAGGAGTTTAGCTCAGACTCTTCAAGGTATTAGGGACAAAATTGACACTCAGAGTAGAATAATCAACTGCCCAAGGTCATACAACTAATAAGTGGCAGGACCACTTGAAACTAACCTCTGCTCCCAAATTCAGTTTCTTTAAAGATTCTTCATATAAATTGGTTTATAGGTTCTTCCCTCTTCTAATTAGCCTTTTGAGGACTTACATTGCTTTGTCAATGCTCCTCTTAATATGGGGTATTTCATTCCTTGAAGAAATTTTATCTCAGTAGTACAGAACGACAAAACATCCTCAACAGCAATGATATTACACAAAATCATTGAACTAATTTAATGCTATGAGTGCTAAAAGGTAGTGATAATGACAGTTCTCATTTCTATGGCACTTTAAAGGTTTGCAAGTTACTTTACACTCATCATCTCCTTTAGTCTCACAGCAGCCTTGGGAGGTAGATGCTATTACTTTTCCCATTTTGGGGGGAGGTAACTAAGGCTGAAAAAAGTTAATGAACTTGCCTAGGATCAGAAAACTAGTAACAAGAGTCTCTGGAACTAGGTCCCACTGGCTCCAAGGACTACACCAAATCTTTCTGGTCATAGATTACTTCACACATCAGTGGACCTAGACTACTCTACAGTGTATTCTTTATTCCACTAATCTACCTTTTCCATCCCTCTGTACATGTATGGCATAATTCTAATTAATTCCATTAATTAGAAGAACAATCTAGGGGCAGCTAGGTGGTGCAGTGGATAGAGCACCAGCCCTGAAGTCAGGAGGTCCTGAGTTCAAATCTGATCTCAGTCACTTAACCCCAATTGCCTCAATAAAAAAACAAACCAAAAAACACCAGAAGAACAATCTAGTGTAGATGAAAAAGTGAGATTTGGAGGCAGTTCCTAGATAAGAGTGATAGACTGGGAATAAGTAAGACCTGAGTTTAAAGCTCACCTCAGACATTTCCTAGTTGTGTAACCTTAGAGCAGCCAACCTCTGCTTGTCTCAGTTTTCACACTCCTAGAGTACTGGAAGGTTCAAATGAGATCCTTATAAAGGATTCAAAGAACATGCATTCAATCCCAGTGCTATCATTTATCCACTTTGTGGTCTTGGAGAAGTCACTTGTAAAAATAATTTAAGGCTTACAATTCATTTTATATATATTATGGCTTGAGTAGGGTGCTATGTAGCATATGAGTCAGAGCTTTGGATTTGAAGTCAGGAAGATATAAGTTCAAATTTCACTTCAAACACTTATTTAGCAGAATGATTTGAAGTAAATCACTTTTTCCTCTCCCTGCCTCAGTTCATCTATAAAATAAGAATAATGAAATGATATTTATAAAGTGTCTTGCAAATATTGAATTATTATGGAAACTATATATTTAGCAATAAAGTTTAAAAGTATTATAGCTACCCATTTCAGCTTTTGGATGACTCAGACACTAGCTGTGTGAGCCTAGGCAAGTCACATACCTGTTTGCCTCAGTTTCCTCACCTGTAAAATGAGTTGGAGAAGGAAATGGCAAACCATTTCGATATTTTTGCCAAGAAAATTCCAAATGGGTTCATGAAGAGTTCGACATGACTAAAATGACTTAATAACAAAAATTTGAGTCTTTAACATCCCCTGAGGTAGGGAGTATACATGTTATTATCCCTTTTTTATAAATGAGTGAATTGAAGCTTAGAGTTTAAGTGATTTATCCAAGATCACAATGTAAAAAGTATCAAATTCTTCTAGGTCTCCTTGACCCAAAGTTCAGCACTCTAATCATTTCATCATGATACCTCCCACTCCATCTCCCTCTGGACCTTCTAATCTATAAAGTAAAGGAGTTGCACTAGATGATTCTGAACTCCTTTCTTGGGATTGCTACTCTGTAATCTTGATTTCATAATGCATTCTTGGATTCTTAATCACCTGTGTAGCTCCTGAAACCTACTGCAATCACATGTAGTGGGCCTTTATTAAATGTTAATTGAATGAACAAATTTCTGTGTCTCAGGTAACGTTGCTCATTTACATCATCACAGAAAGCACTCCTAACTGGGTCAGCTTATTATAATGTCTGCCCTTGTTCACATATGAGACTGAGATAGCGTTGGTATATCACCCGAAATCAGTCACCACAAATGGGGAAAAAAAGCTCCAAATGCCTTCCCTGCAAACAGTGGGGCAGTCAGGAGTATCATTTTCATATATGAAGGGCGGTATTGTGTGGATGTATCTTCCATTAGTTTTAATGGAATTTTCTCATACAATTCAAGCAGAGAATATAATCCAGAAACTTTATTATTGTTGATTGACACAGTCTCTTTTTTTTTTTCTTTTTAGAGGAAGAAAAAAGTATTGGCTTTTTGAAAATAAAATCCAGTTACCTTTCTCTCTCATTTCTTCATCGGTAGTCAGTATTCTTGAAGCTTTATTTCATGCTTACTGAGCTTTATCTTTCAGTGACTATTATATTACATTTGTTTTCAAAGCCAAGGCTACTGTCAGATTGAAATTTAGTCTCCAGTATGTCCCTAGGAAACTTTCACCACAATATTGCTGTTAGGTGATGTCTATCCACCAAAGTAGAGACAATTTTCAAATTTCCTATGATTTTTAAACCTTTGTTTTGTAGTTATAATATGTTAATATGTATAAGGACATCGTACACACTTGCTAGGCAAATCCCCTAATCTGTATAGTCTCCAATATGTCACCAGGAAACTTTTACCACAATACTGCCGTTAGGCCATGTCTACCCACCAAAGTAGAGACATTTTTCAAATTTCTTATGATTTTTTAAAATCTTTATTTTGCAGTTATAATATACTGATTTGTGTAAGGACATTGTACACACTTGCTGGGCAAATCCCCTAATTTGTTAGTGCTTCAGGCATCTCACTAAGATTTAAGTTGTAGACAAGATACCAACCTGCTTTGGTAAAGAGCATTTTTTCACCTGAGGACTTCCTAATACAAATAAAATCACAAGCCCAAATGCCACTGTAATTTGTGGTACAGATTTATGTGTACTCGTATCCTTTTCCTATTTGTTATAAAGCAAGATCATTATTTTTCATCTCTCTATCCGCAGTAGTCTACCCCAGTCTATTGCACTTATTATTGTTGAATTAAATTGCATAATTCAAGTACTTATATCTCTCCCACTCAGAATTTTTTTTTAAAAAGAGATTTCTGCTTTGAATTATTGATAACACAAGCTCCTACCTATACCTACATCCTTGGCCTCTGATAATTTTCTAGGATATTTTTGTGCATTGGGCCAGGCCACATGTGCAGAATACTTTTGATGGCCTAGCATTTGGAAGATTTGGATTGTTTTATTTTTTTTCTTCAGAAGCAAAGGTGCCTATGGTTTAAATTATAGGGGAAGATATTCTGTGTCTCAGGACTGTTATATTCAAGATATCTGTAGATCTCCATTAAGAAGTCCTTAATCAATTAGGCTTATGTTATTTATATCCCTGATGGCTGTTTCCATTTGGAAGACATTTCCTTTTTCTTTTCTTTTTTTTAAAATACATTTTATTGAATTTTTTTGCTTTTACATGAACTAAATTTCTCCCATAGCCCCATCTTCAAGATCTCAGATAGTCATCCATCCCTTATATAACAAAGAATTTGGAAAGCTTTTTATAGTTCCTTCTCCTTGTTCTTTAAATAGATTCAATTATTTTTAAAAAAGTAAAAAATGAGTGAAATTAATGTAAAACAAATTAATGTGCAAGTATTTTTGAAGCCTACATGTATATCACATGATTGTAAAATCAAACCATTTTTTTGACATTTCTAGTTCTTTGATATGACAGTAGTATGATTAATTAAATCATATTGTATGGATTTGTTCAAAAACAGGGTGAAAAAGAGAGCAGATTTGATAGGTGCCTTTAAACTGGATCCTGTTTACCTACAACATCATAACCAAGAATCTGGTAAGCAGACTTTCTTGAATATTATTGTTGCTGTTGCTTTTTTAGGTAATCTTGACTGAATGTAAAATCCATATTCACATCCTAAACTTATGTTATTGCAGCATGTATTCATACTGCAAAAAATATCCTAACTTAGTTCAGATCAGTGTTTCCAGACCTGTAACTAGGGTGAAGCTACCAGGACTATACCAACTTAGCAGATGCATATCATTAAAATGAAAAATTACCTTTCTCCAGGTGAGCTCCTCTTTAGCCAGGTCTTGTCCTGCTCCATTTTCCTAGTGGTTTCCTCAGACACAGATTAATAGTTTTCTGTGATCTTTGCCCACAGAGACTTACAGAGAATTACAGTGTCTATAACTAAATTTGTCTTAAAAATATAGTTAACTTGAAAGGGTTTTTTTTTTTAAGATTTTTTATTTTGGGCATGTTTTGTGAAGCTTGGCCTAGGTGTGAAGTTGGTTCAAGTTATAGCTCTGGATACCTGTTTGTTAATTGAAATGATTTGGGTTTTCATCTGTAAGGACAGCTACATAGGTTATATCTAGGATTTGGATTGTACAGTCAAGCCATGAAATGGTCACCTAAATGTGTGAGTTTATTATTGAGTTATTATTGAGAAGAACTTTTTCCTGTCCATCTAAAATAAATAAGGCTGTAACATGAGGTGTTGGCAGTTCCTTCTGACCAACAATGAATTTTTTATTTGTATATTATTATAAAAATATTATATTTAATGAAGAGTGTTTATGAGAAAATTTTCAGGGTTTAAGATAAACTGTCAAAAATAGAGAAGTTGTTAATCTTCTATATTGAACATGATATCAGAAAATAATATGTGATTTTGCTTAAAAAGTAACCCTAATGACACTTATTTGAAGTGTCCCACTTTGTTGTTGGACCATCACTAATGTGTACACATTACAAACTGGGATTTCCCAGACTTTATAACTAGAGAAACTTATGACTCATAGCAAAGTAGTTGGGAATTTTTAACTTCTGGCACTTTAGGATGAATTGATTAATGCACCATGAAAATATTACCAAATATTACCAAAAAAATATCAAAATATTACCAAAACAGGCCATAACAGAAAGCCTAACTAAAAAGAGTTATTATTTCTCTCTGTGTGTTTGTGTGTGTGACTGTCTCTCTCTGGAGTCTCTGTCTCTTTCCTTTCCTTACTTCTTCCCCTTCCCTTTCTCCCTCCTTTGAGGACTCCCTCATTCCTCCATCCACAAAAGCTTACAATCTGTGTCGTGCATCCCTTATTTTCAATGGCCAAATCTTTTCAAATGTACCTACAAAGAATCTCTTATAGAATCCTCTTCTTCCCCTTTGTATGTCCAGGTCATTATTGCATTTCACTTGAACTATAATGGGTTCTCACTGGGAATCTTGTGCTTTCTTCCCTCCCTAATCTATCCTCCACACAGCTATCTGGGCCATCTTTCTAATGTGCCATTCTATCATGCTACTCCTTTATTCATAAGTATTGAGTAGCTCTAGCACAAAATAACAAATTCTCTGACATCTTATTTGATCCTCACAATAATCCTGAGAATTGGTGCTATGATTATTTCTACCTTGGGGAAACAGAGGTAAATGAAGATTAAATTATTTCCCAAAGTCACAAAGAGAGTAAATGTCTGAGAATGGATTTGAACTCATATCTTCCTGACTCCAACTCTACTGCTTTACCCATTGTACTGGTTACTTGCCTGTGGGTCTTTGTATTCTATCTCCAATCTCCTTTTATGAGTTTACTGAGCATCGCTCCCCTTTGTTCTAGTCACACACATTTCCCAAACTCAGAAAATTACTTCCTATCACTATGCCTTTGCCAAGGCTGTCCACCATGCCTATATTCCATCTTCCATGTCACCTAATAGCAGCTTAATATTCTTCAAAGATCAGCCATGTGTCATTTCCTATAGGAAGCTTTTCTCGATCCCTTTAGTTTTTATTTTTCTGGAATCTGAAAGATTAAATGGAGTAATGGATAATGGAAAGAGTGGGGACCAGAATTAGGGCTAGCTAGATTCAAGTCCTTCCTGTGACACATATGGGTCCCATGATACTAGGCAAGCAGGTCAGGCTCCTTTTTGCTTTGATAGAGGAAATTCCTCCCAGTGAGCTCCCTATACTAATAAAATCACAGGTTGACCAAAAAAAACCCCACAACAAACAAAGCTTAAGCTATTTACTGTATATATTATATGTAAATGTATGTAGATAGATAGATATAGATATAGATATGTAGATAACAGATATATTTAAGTTCCTTGAGGACTGGTGCTCTGTATATTCATGACACCTAATGCCATGTGCTGATATGTTCTGCAAACTCAACTCTGCAACCCTAGCTTTCATTGCCAAGAGTCTTCCACCACATGGTGATCAGAGTGAGATTCTGGAATGACTATGGCTGATTACTACAGGAGCACCTTTAATCAAAGCAAGATAGCAAAGGTTTTATGTTTGCTGATAATGACCATGATAGCTGGGAGATAATCCTACCTCCCTATTCCCTAACTGTTCTGGCTCTCCTATACTGAGCTTTTATTTCTTTCTTCATTTCTTCAAATTCTCTGTATTCTCTATTGCCCTAAGAATAAAGTGGTTTCTTGAAAATATTTTCATTTCATGAATGTATATCTTGGATTCCAGTAGTTTGGGGAGAGGGAAAAGTAACAGTAGCATGAGTAAGATTATATAGTTTGCTGAAGGACACCGAAAGAGAGGTTATTTTTCTAATTTACTGGAATGACCAGCTGAAATCTTTTTTATTGATACATAATATTATAGCTCCTCCCAAATTAGGAAAGGATGAAATGAATCCTCACTTTCCTGAATTCCTCTTGACATAAAAAGATTTGGCTGTGTATTGGTGGGAGGACACTTGCTTATTAGAAATAGGAAAAACACCTATAGCTGAGACAGTAGCTCTGAACAACCTCCATTCTCCATTAACTTCTCCCACAGTATCAAAGGAAACTACTCTTCCCACCTTCCCCTCTCCATGAGATTAGTGAATAGAGGTCAAGTTTGAAGGAAGAAGTTGGGGAAAAGAATCTCTACTCTAGGGGTATATTGGTGAATTTTTGACAAGTAGCTCTCCTCCCCACAAAAAGTGAGCCCATAATCCATTTAAAAGTTTAATCTGCACTATAACATTTTCTTCATCTCTTTTTAAAAGTCTAGATGATTCATAAAATAATAAATTAAGCCTTGATTTGTAGTTTTCCAAGGAGTAAAAGCTCATCCTGAAAATTTAATAGTCAGTTTTTGTGAGTTCATTTGAGCTGGGCTCCAGTACATCCCTGCTCTGACCACACCAGAGTAAAGACCAAACAACTGCTACCATCAACCATTGTTAGATTTACGACTGAAATCTGGCAGGCTGACAATATTGGGACAAATGGCTCCTTTAGCATTGAGGCAGCAATGTTATCAAAAGCCAGAGCCCCTATATCTTTTATTGACAATTCTCTTTAAGAAGTGAAAAAAATGTTTTCTGAGGTAAGAGAGCAATGAGCGCTATATTTTAGCAGCATACAAGTTGTTCCCATGCTAATTGACATATAAGAATTAATAGAAATCCATTTTTATTTTTACTACCGTCATCATTATAATTACTAATTAATAGCAATTATAGCATACATTTATCAAGTGTGTGCCAAGTGCTATAGGCACTTTGTATACTGATTTAGTTAAGTTGCCAACAATTTTCATCTTGAGCTCCTTTTCTTTCTCATTAGCTGTTTCCTTCCTAACTTAAGTCCCATTATTCAGTAATTTAAAAGGCTTTACTGATCAGATAAAATGATTTCTGCTCATTTACTTTTAACAACTAAAAGGCCTTCTTTCTTCAAAAGAAATAATAGTGATTATTTGTTATGGGACTCCTTAATGCCTTTACAATTGAGCAACTCTATGGCCTTGCTAGCAGCTAAGAATATCAGTCAGACCTTTTCAGCAGGCTTTTAAAGCCCTAGCTCCTCCTTGTAAATAGGATATTCATGCCCTGTGTAGTCCCTGGTTGAATATAGATATAGGCATATAGCTAATAATCATCCAGATAAGAAATAATGTGGATCCCATTATGCTTCACCAATTATCTGTTATCTGAGTTATTTAAATACCTTAGTCCATTACAGGAACAGGAAATTTTATGACCATCACCAATTGCCTTGTGCTTTACTATTTGTGTTCAGCAGAGACTAAGGCAAGAAATCCTGTGACTTTAAAAATATTTCTCATCTGGCATCAATCAGAAGTTCAAAACCAATGGCTCCCTTTGCACAAAGGTGGAGAACAGGAACTATATAGGGCAGGTAATGAGCTCCTAGTCTAGTGTAGTTGAGAGGCAATGAAGTATAATGGAGAGAAGTCTGGATTTAGGAATGAAAATTCCTAAGAAATTAATTACTAAGCTCCTGATTTTTGCATACCAGGCCCAGGAAAAATATACTTAGATAAAACATAAGGTCCTTACTCTCTTAGACTTTGTAACTGCTGGAGAAGATGGGAGGAGAGGAGATGGAGGGGAGGAGAGGAAAAAGAGAGTTGTACCCTACCCCCACCCAATCTAAGTCTGAAGATCTGAGTTCAAGATTTGTCTTATTAACTAGGTAACTCAGGGCAAGCCAATTAATCTCTAAGCCTCAGGTTAGCCATCTATAAAATTGGAATACTATTACTTGTTTTTCCTATTGCCTAGAGTTGTTTCAGATAGCGGATAAATACCTGATACCAGAATAAATACCTGATACCAGCTATCTATGGGTATAATGCAGGGTTTTTTAAACTCTTTCTACTTGCAACACCTTTTTGCTCAAGAAATTTTACATGATCCTAGGTATATAGATATCTAATAGATATACAAATTAAATATTAACTGGTAATAAATAAATATAATACTTAAAATAAATACTGATAATATATTATAAAGAAATTAATTTTATGGCAATTTTTGGTATATATATATATAAATATAATTTTACCACTTATTAAAGATGAAAGCAAATTTACATAGTAATGAAATGGATGTGCTTATTCATTTTTCATACAGAATTAAATCTTGGGGAAATATTTAATATCTTTAACTGTTGCCAAATTTTTACGACTCCCATAGTCAGTTACATAACCCCATATGGGATCTGAACCCACAGTTTAAGAAGCTTTGGTATAGTGGATAGAGAATACTTGGCTTAGAGTCTAAAAGTCCTGAATTTGAATGTTGCCTGAGATATTAGCTACATGGCCATAAGCAAGTCACTGAACTTGTCAAAGCCTCAGTTTCCATCTCTGCAAGATGAGGATATTAATAGTATCTTTCTCATAGAATTGTTGTGAAGATCAAATGTGCACTTTGCAACTTCAAAACTTTAAATACATATTAAAAACAAATTAGAAGAACATGGGATAGTTTATCTCTCAGATTTGTGGAGGAAGAAGGAATTTGTGATCAAAGAAGAACTGGAGATCCTCATTGATCACAAAATAGATCATTTTGATTATATTAAGTTAAAAAGGGTTTTTTTTTTACAAACAAAACTAATGCAGACAAGATTAGAAGGGAAGCAATAAACTGGGAAAACATTTTTACATTCAGGGATTCTGATAAAGGCCTCATTTCTAAAATATATAAAGAACTGATTCAAATTTATAAGAATTCAAGCCATTCTCCAATTGATAAATAGTCAAAGGATATGGACAGACAATTTTCAGATGAAGAAATTGAAACCACTTATAGTCTTATGAAAAGGTGCTCTAAATTATTGTTGATCAGAGAAATGCAAATTAAGACAACTCTGAGATACCACTACACACCTGTCAGATTGTCTAGAATGACAGGGAAAGATAATGATGAATGTTGGAGGGGATGTGGGAAAACTGGGACACTGATGCATTGTTGGTGGAGTTGTGAATGGATCCAACCATTCTGCAGAGCAATTTGGAACTATGCTCAAAGGGCTATCACATTGTGCATACTCTTTGATCCAGCAGTGTTTCTACTGTGCTTATATCCCAAAGAAATCTTAAAGGAGGAAAAGGGACCCACATGTGCAAAAAATGTTTGTGGCAAAAATGTTTGTGACAGCCTTCTTTGTAGTGGCAAGAAACGAGAAACTGAATGGATGCCCATCCTTTGGAGAATGGCTGAAGAAGTTATGGTATATGAATGCTATGGAATACTATTGTTCTGTAAGAAATGATCAGCAGAATGATTTCAGAGAGGCCTGGAGACAGACTTACATGAACTGATTCTAAGCAGAATCAGGAGATCATTGTACACAGCAACAACAATACAATGATCAGTGCTGATAGATGTGGTTCTCTTCAACAATGAGATGATTCAGACCAGTTCCAATCGTCTTGTGAAGAGAACCATCTACACCCAGAGAGAGCACTGTGGGAACTGAGTGTGGTTCACAACATGGCATTTTCACTCTTTTCATTGTTTGCTTGTATTTTATTTTCTTTCTTATTTTTTTCTGGTTTGATTTGATTTTTCTTGTGCAGCAAGATAATTGTATAAATATGTATGCATATATTGGATCTAATATATATTTCTACCATGTTTAACATATACTTGACAACTAAGAGTGGGGGAAGGAGGGGAAAACTGGAACACAAGGTTTTTGCAAAAGTTAATGTTGAAGAATTATCCATGCATATTTTTTGAAAAATAAAAAAGCTTTAATATAAAGTACTACATGAATGTCAGTTATTTATCAACTATTATTAAGTTTTGAAATTTTCTTTATAGGCTGTCACATAAATCTTAGTTATATTAATAATTCACATCACATTGCTAAGAATTTTGACAAAAATAATGATGATAATAATGCACAGCTATCTTTTAGTACTGTTACTCCAGTAATTCTTTGATTTGGGCATATGAAGTAAAAATGGAATGGAAACTCATTGCTAGGTCTATACAGCAAATGTAGATAAATGTGGATAAAGTAAAAATCTTTTAAAAATAGAATTATAATTTTTGTAGTTATGTACATAGAATGCACATTTAATAAAAGAAGATAAATTTGAAGGTTTTTATTTAAGTTCTTCAATTCAGCCACATGAATACCAGTCTAGAAGACAGAAAAAAAAATTAGATTTTCATTTATTGAGAGGTCCACAGAAGTGAGCAGTTAAACACAGAAGCCAAAAAAAAAAAATTAACATGAATTTGACTGCTTTTAATAGAGATAGAGGATCAAGAAGAAAAAGGTGACAGGCAGTTTGTACTTTTATTTATTTTTTTTCCTCCTTAGTTCAAATGCAGCTTTGGACACATACTAGTTGTATCATCCTTGGCAGGTCGCTTAACCTTATCTGCCTTAGTTTCCTTATCTGTAAAATGAGCTAGAGAAGAAAATAGCAAACCACTCCAATATCTTTGCCAAGAAAACCCCACATGGCAATTCACTTCATCAATGAAAGTCAAAATCTACCTATAATTTAGTAGATAAGGTTTAGGGAGATGACTGTGATTTTTTAAATAAACTTTATTTTCCCAAATAAATGCAAAGATAGTTTTCAATATTCACCCTTGTGAAACCTTATGCTTCATATTTTTCTCCTTCCTTTCTTTCCTTCTCCTTTTCCTAGACAGTAAATAATCCAATATAGGTCAAACATGTGCATTTCTTCTAAATATATTTCCATATTTATCATGCTGCACAAGAAAAATCAGTGACTGGGATTATTAGAGGTTAAATGATTTACCTCTATGATATTCTGTCACTTAGATGTTTCATGTCTGTATGCTGTAAATGACATGCCTGCCCTAAAATTATAAGGGGCAGCAATTGTGCTTTATATAAACTTCTTTGGCACCTAGCTAAGTTCTGTGCACATTGTAGGCACTCAGTATGTCATTTATACATTGCAGACATTTCTGTGAAATATTTTGAGCACTCTGGTCTCAGATATATTTCTTTTGATTCTAATTAAAATGTTAATCACGAGCAATACTGCTGTCAGATGATACTAATAACACATGAACCCTGCCTTTAGGAGTTTCTGATTTATTAGATGAGAAGATAGACAAAAATAAGATATTTAGCTTGGTTAGGGATTTAGTTCATAGAGATGGAATTTAAGAGTTTGAAGTATAGTCTGACAAACATTTAAGTACGTACTATATGGCAAATTGGTGGAGCTGTAGATAGAGTGCCAGAAAGTCTCATCTGGAGTCAGGAAAACTATCTTCCTGAGTTCAAATCAGGCTTTGGATGCATACTAGCATCACTTACCTCTGTTTTCTTCAGTTTTTTTTTCATCTATAAAATGAGTTGGAGAAGTAGGTGTCAAACTGCTCCAGTGTCATTGCCAAGAAAACAGGTTTTGACTGAAATTTGACTGAAAATGACTAACTCTATGAAAAGCACAGTCTTTGTTAGTGTTGGAGGTATGCTGTATAGTTCTGCTTCTTCAGGAACACAATAAAGAAGGTATCATCAAAATAACTGAAGTGTGAAAAAAGACTATGATGAACTCCCCAAACAGATATGAATTTTGGAAGGATTTAGAGGGAAAAAAGATAATTTCTTATAGGGTATTTAGGAAAGCTTTATAGCCTTTGAACTAGGCTTTGAAGGGTGTTTCCTCAAGTATAAAAATGAGGAATGTTTGCCTGTAGTTGTCTCTAGTCCTACCATAACATGACTGTGGTTTTATGACAGTGGGGATTCTATATGTGGAAATAGGAGAAGAAATGGGGAGAGAATTATTGTCATATAGAGAATGGCATGAACAAAAGCTCCAAAATAAGAAAATGCCAAACATATTTAGGGAAGATGAATAGTCTCCATTGGCTTGAGAGTATGTGGATGGGAATGGTATGAATTAAAGCTGAAAAGCCATATTGTAACTAGAGAGAAAGAGGGGTATGGATACCTGATGATTAAGCTAGAAATTTTGGGTTTTAAACTTTATTGACATATTCAATGACCATTATGACTTTTTAAAAAAATGTTTCAGGTCTTGTCACTGACTACCGGGTAAGTAAACTATTTGCCTATTTGTTTTATTTTTTTCTCCATTTTAAATCATATGTCTCCTCTAAAAAGGAGCATCAATTATTCTTATATATGTTCATGTATGGTTTTCTGTTACCTATTATCAATCTCAAAATCAATAAATCTGCAAAATTAGAATTTCTAAGTTATTCCTTTAAAAAATTATGTAATATTCTATCTGCTAGTGGATAATTTTTTTTGTCTTAGTGAATCAGTTCTATTAAAAGACTATTAAAAGTCTATTAAAAGAAAGTTTTGTTTTTTTTCATGTCGTCATTAAACAATAATTTCCAAATATGTAACTGAGATTTCAAAATGTCTAGTTATCCACTCTGTTCACATATACATTAATAGTTTCTCTTTTCCTCTGTCCCGTCTTTCCAAGTGTAGTAAATGTACATGGTCCTAGTCATATATAGCTCCTTAAAATAATTATGACCTAAAAATGCTAGGAAACAGAAGAGTCAAGTTAAGAAATCCAAAGACAACTTACCAAGAAGCAGATACCAGTTCCATTATACTTCCAAGTAAGGGAAGAGCTTATGAAACTATGGACAATTTCAATGATGCATACTATTAGCTACTCCCCAGAGTACATGTATGGTGGAGGTTAGGGACAGCGAGTGGGGGCAGATAGAGGCAATTCAATTATGTGTAAAAATTTTATGATAAGTTACACATAGGTGGACACATCTGAAATCAGAACTACTAGGGAGGCTGAGGATAGAAGATCTTTTGAGCTTGAGTGTTCTGAGGTATAATGAAATAAACCAACTGGATATTTGCTAAGTTAAACATTATTTGTCCACTATTATGGTGAGTCCCTGGAAATGGGAAAAGCAGACCAGATTGGAAATGGAGCATTAATAAAATGTTAAAACTTCCATTCTAGTCAGCAGTCACAGTGGTGAGAAAGTCCTAGTCTTTTCTTTAAAAATAGTTTTTAAAAATGGTAACAAATATAAATTGCCATTTATATTTAAAAAAAACATTGTGTACTATTCTGAGCTCAGGTATTAAAGTTAAAGTTGTGACCCAAAGAAAAAACTATTTTTCAAATAACTCTTGTTTCCTTCCCTGCACTCCAGATGCAGAGTAATTTAAACCCTACTTTGATAGATTTGTTGCAACATTTACTTATCTGGAATCCAACTCTGCTTTGCAGAGGCTTATTAGGATCCTTAGGATGTTAAATCTACTACATACAAATATGCAGGGACAATCTGTCTGAAAGAAGGAAAAAGTTGTTTTTTTTTATTTTTCAAATGTTCATCACACTGTTTTCCCTCTCTTAGCTCTACCCACTGTGCATTACTCCAAAAAATAAACAAACAAAAGTCCCAAATGGACTTGAGAGAATTAGAATGGAAAGAAAAGAGAAGTAGATTTAATATTATATCTATAAGCAAAAGTCATTCATACAACAAGAAAAATCTTTTTTGCCATCCTTATTTAAAGTATAGGACAAAAGATAAGCTATTTCTGGACTTTCCAAGGCTATAATATTCCCTGATGTGTTTCTTGCTTTTCTTATGGCTTGGTTTAATACTTCAAAGGAACAACAAGCCCATTTTATCTGATTTATACTGTTCTTGGAATCATTGAGTTTATCCTATAAGATCCATTGTATTTGGCAGGAAAGAACACCATACTGACAAATTGCTTTGTTGAACTTGTAAGCTATACATTGAGAAATTACTCTTATCATGTCTTTCTTTGATGAGGTGCTTTGTCCCTATTTTCAGCACTGGCAGATACCACTGGGTCGGAGGTTTCGCTCTCTGAAAATGTGGTTTGTATTTAGGATGTATGGCGTGAAGAAACTACAAGAATACATTCGCAAGGTAATTTTATTTTTATTAACTTGTGGTCTAATTTGAAAAGAGTTGGTATGGGCAGATTTTAGGAACTAAGGAAGTAACTCCTCTCAGTGTCTTCAAATACCCAAATGTATAAACATAAAGTCCTGAGTCCAATATCCATTGCTGTCTGACTAAAGATAATCAGATTTCTGTGGATGATTACTCCAGTCTGGGTACTGTATTGAGGAGCAGGGAGGCAGGAAATTAGGCTTGAATCAAAATCTTGAGACTCTGAAATTCCCTTCTTCTTCGTGTGTGTGTGTGTGTGTGTGTGTGTGTGTGTGTGTGTGTGTAAAACTAGCATTCTAAGTTCACGCTTTTTTCATATTCTTTTATTATTACTTTATACATTGCATACATTATCCCTTTGATGGATTTGCATGATCGATAGATTACAAAGTATGACTAAAAACCTTGTTTTTAATTATTCACTTAGAACAATTACTGTCTCTAATTCAGAAGCAGAGAGCTGCTAATTAAGAAACTGTTAAAAACATGATTGCTATATTATCAAATGTCCCTTCAAATGTATTGCCAGGGAAGGAATAGATGATTAGTTCTAAAAAAGATAAAATTGATTAAAAAGGAATCTTTAGATTTTTCTTCTTATATAATCTGGTCTTTGAGGAGATCCATATGTCAATAAGAGCCATCCACAAAGAGTTATTAGTCATATTTTAGCTAGAGCCTGTCTCATTTAATAGGTTTCCAAGACATTAACAGAAAACAGGGTAGGGGGCAGGACAACTTATTAAGCAATTGATGCTTTTTCAATTTGAATCCATACTCTACAGAATTGTAGATACTCACTAATATTCTCTTCCTTTACCAAAATGAATAGCTTCTAAAGACCACTGAAATGCATTTTATAGGATAGCAATATGTAAAGCAATATGTAAAAAATACATTAGAAGAGGTTTTATTTAATTATGTTAAGCTAGTCCCAGGAGAAATTATGAATATCATTTAAACATTTTAATATTTAAAAATACTTTAACTAAAACTCACAATATTAGTAAATTAATACAATTAGTAGTAGTATCACACTGATACACTTAAAAACAATTTATATTTATATTTGCTTAATGTCATTGATATAAGGAACACCTGGTGGGATCTCCTCTACCAAGCAGATGATAGGATCATCAGATAGATTTAGAGTTAGAAGGAAGCTTTCAGGTCAGGGAATACAAATCTACCATCTTAGAGACGAGAAAGCTAAGAAAAATGAAGTGATTTGCCCAGTTACATGGGTAGTAAATATCTAAGGTAAGATTTGAGTCAATGACTTCCCAAGTTCAGTGTTCTACCCACTACCTCATGCTGCTTCTCATTAATAACTTCTGTAATTTATAGACTTATACTTACCTGGAGAAGAGGGGATTTGCCTAGGGTTGTATAGCTAGGCTATGTTACAGCTAGGGCCTCCTGACTTGGAGGTCTGCTGTCACTCTGTACAAATAGGATTATATCTATATTCCATTGAATTGTGAGCTCCCTAAGGGCAAAGTATTTTTTCCTATTTTTGTGTCCGTTGCACTAAGCACAGTGCCAAAAACCAAGCAAATTACAATCAATGCTTATTCATTGACTGACAATATAACTACATTTATAATTCTAATAAAATAATATAACATCATAGTTATATAATAAGTATAAATATTATTTTAACCTATTTAACAAATAAACTAACTGTGATTCATATTAAAAGAGTTATTCAAGGTCACAAAACTAGCAAATGGTAGAGTGGGGATCCAAACCCAGGCTTTCTGACTCCCAGGCCCCATGTTTTTTCCACTTGCATAACACATTGTTTCTCAAATACTAAAATATGTCACTAACACAATGGCTGAGTACCTGGAGGATGAATGGTAAATCTAGGATTTATTCTTTCAAAGATACTGAATATAGAGCTGGGTGCTCCAATCTCTAATTTCTAATTCCCATGTATGTCATTCTGTGTTCTCAAGAGACTACACTCAGAACATATAAGAAAGGTCTAGTACCACTAATTCATGAATCATATCTTTAAATTAGCATCATATATATATATATATACATATATATATCTAAACAAATGCATGTGATATAAACATATACACATGCATATAAATATATATTTGTGTATAAATCATATCTATATATTTATGTATAATGTGTGTCACACATATAAAAAAAAGCCCTCTGTGTTGAAGGAAAACCCTTTGATACACTATTCTTAGGTGTTTTTTTTTTCTTTAAGATGCTACTTTACCAAAGTACATCTAGGAAGTAACATAATATAATGCAATAGAAGGAAAACTCAACTTAAAGAACCCATGTTTGAATCCCTGTTCTGTTCTTACTCCTTTTGCAATTTTGAGTAGGTCTCAGTTTCTTCACTTGTTAAAAAAAAAAACACTAGTGATAGACTACAGGGTCTCTTAGATTTCTTTTGATTCTAAAAGTATAATTTTAGTAAAATATATTATAATATATTTTATGATGGGGATCTCTGACCTTATAAATGTTTATATTTGATTTGGACCAACAAATTTGAAAAGAGGCATGTGCATCAAATTTAGAAAAGAATAACATTTGTTAAAATCATAATTATCTACTATTAAAATTAAAATTGGATTATGCATATTCACCACTTTCTAAATAAACACCACTTATAAATTGTTTCAGTTCATTAAGATGGCTAGTCTATAGTGAGTTACTCTAATCACTGACAAAATTGGCTTTTCTTTGATCATCTTCCAATTCCATATTTGTTTCAGCTACTGTAACGGAACTTCACATTTTCTTCTCGTCTCAGAGTAATTTTTATAATATTCTTATTTAATGGAATAGTAAAAATAATTATCTGAATTTTTAAAAATTAGATTGTACAAACTCTAGAATATACAGTTTGTTATCCAGACTTTGCTGACCTATTATTGTGGGTTATTTTTTTTTGTCATCAGTTGTCTTAAAAGACAATGTTTCTTTCAAAACATTCTTTAGGTCATAGACTTATTTTAACTTTGTGTGTGCTGTCCTTTAAATTCAACACAAATAGACCAATTAGATAAACTTTAGAGAAAGATCAAAAGGAATGAGAAAAGTTTTGGAAGAAGAGGAGAAATGGAAGAAGAGTTTGAAGAGAATGTGGAGAGATTAACAGAGGGAAAGGAATTGATTCTAGGGAGGGAAAGTGGGCATTCAGTATCTTTATAAAAGGACCCTGCTACCTTCTTTCATCTTGAATCATTATATATGTATAAACAAATGTATATGTAAATACATAAATATGACATATATATAATTAAATCATCATACCACATATACATGTATAAACACACATTTTTATACGTAAATACCGTGTTCTAGTCCTGATTCACAACAGGGAAAATGTTAGCTGCAGAAATATCAAAATGAAATCATGTCATACATGGCAAATACTCCATGAGCAAATCTATCAGTTGCAAATCATTTGGTGCCCTCTAGTGACATGACTGGCAATTGCTTGATATTAAATACAGAAGTTTTTGAAGAGTCACAGAATTATAAAATTAGAGATGAAAAGGGGCCTTAGAGGTTTAGAGCATGGCTTCTTGAAGTTTTTCCACTGAGAAATTCTTACATAACTCCAGGTATATTGATATGTGAAATAGATACACAAATTATTTACTGATAAAAAAAATCAATAAAATAGTTCTTTGGTATACATTTAATTTCACCATTTATTAGAAATGAAAATAAATTCGTAAATGAAAACTAATGCAAATTAAAATTTAATACCTTTTACTATTTATTATCCCCTTATTCAGTTACACAACCCCATATCACAACTCACAGTTTAAGAAGCTTTGGTCTAGAGGTCATCAGGTCCTACCCCAACATTTTACAAAAGAGGGAACTAAGGCAAAGAGTTATCCTCCTGCCAACCAGACTTCACATTTAGGCCATCAGATTTAGAGGTCTGAAAGTTGTCAAGCAAATTGTATAATTTGTTCTTAGAGCATTGCTATACTTAAATGATTGTAATATGGAAAGTCCAGAGAGATTTTTTCATCGACAATAAGTAATTTTAACAAGATTTTGAGTTTTACAAAATGTTTAATAGTTGTAGGTGCTTTTCACTGGAATCACCAGAATTGCTTTGGGGGAAGTTACTTTTTAGATTTATGCCTTATTGTTTTATGTGTTTCATTGCTATGCATATTCTGAGATTACTAAAGACTTTTAAAGTGGAAAAACAATTGTCATATTAACAAAAGAGTAATGGTTTAGAATTATTTCACTTGTTGGGAATGCAAATCATATGTATGTTGGTCTATATGTCCCCCAAGGTCTCTTGCACTTCTCATAGTCTGTGATTCTGATGGTATTTGTAATAAAAAAAAATATTGCAAAATCACAGCAATGTGTTAGAGCTTAAGAAGTAATAAATGTTTGTAAATTACATTGGTATTAAAAATTCAATCCAGTTATCCTTTTCTCTTTCAAGCATGTGAAACTATCTCATGAGTTTGAATCTTTGGTGCAAAAAGATCCCCGATTTGAAGTCTGTGCTGAAGTCGTGTTGGGGCTGGTGTGTTTCCGAATTAAGGTAAATTTAAAGCATTTATAAAAATAATCTTCCTTTTCTGCTTTAATATGATAGAGGGAATAAGACACAAGAACAAGTAAAACAAAAAATCTTTTTAGATGACTAATTTAGTGGGTTGGGTCTTAGAGAGTAAGTAAAATCAAAGTAGTGCTCTTTTGGGGATTACTCCACCAATCAGGTTGATGTAAATAATCTGTTCTATGACATATGGAGTTTGACTAAACCTATATATAGCACAAGGGCATGTTGATAAATGTTTAATAACTAGCTCTCCAGAAAATAAAGTACATATGGAACACTTTTAAGTTTAATCTAAGGGGCAGCTAGGTGGCGCAGTGGATAGAGCACCAGCCCTGAATTCAGGAGGACTGGAGTCAAATCTGGTCTCAGACACTTAACACTTCTAGCTGTGTGACCCTGGGAAAGTCACTTAACCTCAGCCTTGGGGGGGGGGGGGATTTAATCTACGTTGGTCTAAGCAATTTGAAAAAAAATAAATCAAATTTTGATTTGTTGCATCTGATGTTTTCCTGGGTATAAATGCTCATACTGACAATTTAACAATTGACTCTCATCAACCAGTTGGAACTGGTGTATATATTAAGTATATATGGCGTAGTAGACACAGCACTAGGCCTGTAGTCTGGAAGACTCCTTTCTCTGAGTTCAAATACAGCCTTGGATACTTACTAGCTGTGTGACCCTGAACAAATCATTTAATCCTATTTGCCTCAGTTTCCTCATCTAAATTTAGCTGGAAAAGGAAATGACAAAATCAGTCCAGTATCTTTGCAAAGAAAACCTTAAATGGGATCACAGAAGGTCAATTGCAATTGAAACAACGGAATGACAACAACAACAACAACAACAATAATAATAACAAAATGTTAAATCTTGCACTCAGTGCAGAGTATTCACTAGAACCTTAATATTTTGATTTCTTCCCATGCTCCTAGCTCATGATAGCATCAATTAACAGAGAAATACTGCATCAGATGATTAATATTGATATTTTTTGAATTTCCAAATGAATTAGAAATTCATATCTAGTACTCTAGTGTTTTATTTTCCTAGTGCCTAGAAAAGCTCCCATCACAGAGCAGGCCCCATAATAAATGTTATCAATGATCACTCATGATTTTGGTGTCAGATGGGTGGATTTCTTGCAACTCAGTTCAATTCTACAAACATTTATTAAGTCTTAAGTTATGTAGATGTTGGGGATATTGAGATAAGAAAAGACTCAATTCTAATCTTAAGGGAGTAGAATAACATTTACAAGTTCTACAATTCTCAGAATTCCCTTTTTTTCCTTTTTATTTAAGATGCAAGATCCAGATAGGGTATATACAATTCTTGATAAACATTTAAATTCAAATATTAGAATTCTACTGTACACTGCTATTAGAATCTATCTTTTATATATCTTTGTGGCTATTTTAAAGTTCTTTCCTAGAATTCACAAATGTTATATATCTTGTCAGAGATTTGTTCGCCCAAACTTCACTTGGGACAAATGACATAAAACTTGCCCTCACTTAGAAGTGCGGAGTTCCAGCTCAGGATTCAGTTGTGGGAGGAGATTTCTGAATGGAGGGCAGAAGAGAATAAAGTACGATGGGGCAGGGGCAGAGCTCTCCTTACTGATGATCTTGTATCTTCTCATTTTAACTAATTTTTATTCCTAGCTAGATGCTAAGAGCTGTAATTTATGTACTATTTGGAGGATTGAAAGTCCTGCCAATATTCTCTAAAATGGGTGTCCTCTAAATTCAGTATTTTAGGACAAAGTCCCAGTTACCCTGCCTAGTTAGAATTATTTTCATTTTCAGTGATTCATTTTGTCTTTATCACCCTGACAACAAGCTTTAGTAAAAAACAATATATGAATTACCCATTATAATAGTAAATTTTTAGACCGCCAATATAATCTTCAATTTGTTTTAACTAATCACATTGATCAAAAATGTCAAATCAATCAAATTAATTTGTGTAAATAAATTTTCATCCTCATATAACTCAAGCTAAGGAATGAGTAGATAAATTCTATGAAGAGTTCCATCAGTTTCTTTAAATTAAACCAACATATACTTTAATATTACATGACTTTCATGGCTTTCAATCAAATGTGAAAAGAGAGAAGGAACCTAAAAATATATTGGGAAATATGGACCAGGACAAAGAAATAAAGAGGCTAATGGCTTAAATATTATAAAGAAGCTTCATGCTTGTGTTCTATGAATATTTTCTTTAAGAAGAGAGTGCTGAACACTGCTATCAAGGACTGAATAACACCATATCAAATTAAATTAACCAATTTTTGACAAGAAAAGATTTTATCAGCGTGGGAGAGATTTTTAAATCAATTGCTTTTCTGTAAGAACTTTTGCTTGTTAAAGTAAAGATGAAAATCAATATTAAATTAGAAGAAAGAATAAAAATGAGAAGATATAGGATTCAATTAAAACAGCTCAAACTGAAAATATTTAAACAAAATGATGCCATTCCTCTAAAAGTGAAAATGATGAAAAAATATTGACTCAGACTATTATAGATACCAAGATAGCTAAATCAATATAAACCAAAGACCACAAAGAAGATATCCAGATCAGCCTAAAACAGGAGTGTGTCATGGAGCTGTTTGGCAGTGTGGTGAGGCCTCTGGACCCCTCCTCAGAATAGAATTCTTAAAAGCAAAAAATGAAATACAAAGGATGACAAATGAAAACAAGTATGTTAAAATATAGTAGTGACCTAAAAGCATTTAAGTATAAAACTGGAAGGGGGGTAATAAATAAACAGTTGGAGGAAATATGTGAATATTTCTAAAGCAACTCTTTTTACTGTCACAAAAAGTAAAGATACCACAAGAAGGAACACTGGGAAATGAATATGAACTACTTACATTTTTGTTTATCTCCCCAAGTTATTTTTGCTTTCTGAATCCAATTCTTCTTGTGCAACAAGAGAACTGTACCGTTCTGCACACATATTTTATTTAGGATATACTATAATATGATTAAAATGTATGAGACTGCCTGCCATTTGGGGGAGGGGGTGGAAGGAGGGAAAGGAAAAGTTGGAAAAGAAGTGAGTGCAAGGGACAATTGTTGTAAAAATTACCATGCATATGTTCTATTAATAAAAAGCCATTAAAAAAAAAGAACTACTTGTGGAAATAGAAATGGTGCTAAAGAAAACAAAGATGGAAAGAAAAACTAGATTGGAGCAAGTAAATAGCAAGGAACTTCATGCTAAAGGTGACACAGTTTTGATGGCAATGAGGGGTCAATTAGCAAAATATTTGATAAAAAGGGCAATATCAAAGGCATGAAAAAGTTGACCAAAAAAATCAGAAAATAACAATCACTCATAAGCCTATATTGTCATTTCTTCAAATATTTTTGTAAGATTTATCTACATATATGTTGATGAACGAATCCCTTTTACGAGAAGGGATAAGCAGGCTTTCATAAATATTACTTTACAGCTGACTAAATGTTTATACTCACACAATTAGTTAAAAATCATATATAATACCAGATAGCAGTATGATTACTATTTGATTATATGTAGGCAATTAATTCAATAAGACAATATATGGTCATAGAGACTCCTGTCCAACAATGTTTCCCATGCATATGCTAAAATCAAACAAAATTTCTCAGAAGATACAAGTTGAAAGATATTGTGATTATTTATATCAAGTTATCTATAAAACAATTAGATGAATGCTCATTAAAGGCAACTTGGATAGAATATGACCATCACAGAATCTAAATGGAAGAAGAATTTCCTGTAGATGAAGTCCTCTATATTCTCCTATTTGCAAATGACAAACATGATAATTGCTTTAAACCCTATAACATGACAGGTATCTATAACCACTCAAAATATTTCAGGATATTCATATTTTAACTATTCATATAGAAAAAACCAAAATGCATTATTGTCCAGATTATAGTATACCTTTATATTTCTCATTTCTTGAGGATATGTCTTGGACAGGCTCCAAAGATGAACCATGAATTTGGTCAATAATTGAATTGAAGAAAGAATAAGGTCTAGATTATTTTAAAGACATTATTTAAGCATCTCTCTGGATCAGGGGCCCATTAGTATTCTTCTAGTGATATTCAATGATTATGAATCATAGGCCACTACAGTTTCTGATGAATAAAAATAAAAATTAGTCAATTCAAAGGTAATGGAAAGATGCATGGTATACATAAATTGGCTGCAGCATATTAGCAACAAAAAATTATGAACAGGAAATGGAGAAAATGGCTTCAAATAAGACATGACCAGTTAACTAACCAAAGTGAGTGATAATTGGTGGAGAGCCTCTGTGAACTCTTGATACCCTCCACATAATGTGAAGTGATGCAGAGGAAGATACTCCTCTCCCCTACCTACCCCCAGCCCCATAAGTACATTGCTCCTGAAAGACATTTTGGGCAAAACTGGTAAGACACACAGAAGCTGAGAAGACATTACTAGTTACAATCTCCATCATTGGAGGGGGTACTACATTGATGAACTCACATTCTATTGACATATCAAGGAAGATTTACTACCTTCAGGATGTCATGTCAGAAGGAACTTAAAAGATAACTTAATTTTAAGGATTATGAGCTGACTCTTAGAATAATGAAGTGATTTCTACCAAGATCATATCGATGGCAAAAACAGAGGCAGAATTTAAACCCATTTCCCTCAACTTTTTGTACATTATTACTCCTATGGCCCAGTGCTCATGTTCCAAAGGATGATTTATTCAATTCTATTCAGTTCTCTTAACCAGATGTCCATTAATTTGCAGACTGATGTCTAGTACTTGTGCACTCTGAGGGGAGAAAAATTACCTTAAATGGATCCAGGACATTGTGGTGTTCCTTCCAGACTATGTTCATCTGATACAGTTCCTAAAAGGCTCATAGAAAGAGCTTTTATAGTGAAGCTTTTCTAAAGCCTTTTAAAACAGTTCCCAGTTGTTTTTGTAACATAGTGAATGTTAACAGACATTTCTTTCTGAGCTCTTCAGTTGCCTAAGTGACTTGGTCACTTATTTATTTATCTTTTGATTGTTTATTGAGGAGTCAAACTGCATGTCTGATAATGAGAGCTACAGTAGAGTCTCCTCAGAGCCCAAGAAGGAAGGGAGTTTCTTTTGTGTTGGTTCTTTCATTAGAGAGAGGATCTCCTGCTGTGGGAACAGATGCAGCATATATTGAAGTGTATGGAGTTGTTGGAAAAGGTCTTTTGAACAGAGCTGCGTTTGTTTAAACACACAGCCCCTGACAATGGGAAGTTTGACAAGTCTGCTGAAAGATTGGGAGGTACAGGGCCAAAGGACCCTCAAGTAACACTATTTTCAGAACATATCCTCTTCTATAGAACAGGTGGGCATTCATTCATTGCTTGATCTAATGGAGTCTACCAGCTATGGGAAATACAGGAGTGGTTGAATATTCATGATAGAGAATTGGTGAACTTATTTATTTTCTTTTCTGATTTATGAACAATTTAAGTTAAGTTGTCTTATCTCACTTCAAGGGTAACTGTTTTTCCTAACTTAAACATTTTTTTCTTTTTTCTTATGCTTTCAAGAAAAAAAAATTCAATATATAATTAACAAAATAAAAGATTATATGTGAAGCTGGGAACTATTACCTATAATATTAAAATATATATTAAATTTCATCAGATAGTAACAAAATTACTCAGTTTGTGTAGCCTGCTAAATTTTTTAGCTTGTATGAATTTTAAAAATGTTTTATTAATTCCATCTGTCATTTTGAAGCTCTTAATACTTTTTTTTACCCACCATATCAACTCTCCCTAGAACCAACTCACCTTGTAATGCATAAGCACAGTTAGTGGCAATTCTTGAAACTGTATGTCTGATTCTGTATATCTAGGCCATCAATTTTCAGACAAATAGGCAGAAAGTATAATTCATGATTGGTCTTCTAAAATAATAATTAATAACTTTGTTGGTGATAGTTTTAAAGTCTTCCCAAGTGATTTTTCAGGAATAGCATTATCAAAAACCTTAATTCCAATGTGCCTGTGGTCTGGTGGTTGAGAATAAAATCATCTACCATTGTAACTAAACACTTTTATCTGGTATCTGATATAAGGCAAACTTGCACAAACTGTATAACATTATTTGAGCCAAAATATTCTCCCTCTACTCATCCTATGTCCCTTTATTATTTATTTATGTGGCATAGATGAAACAAGATGTGAAACTCCTGCATTAACAGCCAGCAGTTAAACAGTAGCAGTTAAAAATGTTGCAGTTGATTGTTCTTTTTAACATTTAATTAGTAAGAATGTTGACATTGTTTGAAAGAGAATAAACACAGAAATGTAAATAGATCACTTTTTATTCTTCTTTCTCTCTAATTCACCTTTTCTTCTCTTCTAACTGAATGTGAACTTTTTGTCCTTTATATATATATTAGGGATTAATTTAATCCAACAAAATATTTTAAGAGTCTGCTTTGTGAAATGCACTCAACGCAATGGCTGTGGATGCAGAGGTGAAATTAGACATAAATATCCTTAAGGAGTTTGCAATCTGGTAGAATCAGGGTGTGCTGGTAAATGTTTAACAACCTATCTGTCTGAGGGCAAAGGGCAGGGACATAATCAGCACACACTTTTAAATGTAATCTGAAGTATTAAATTTTTTCTCTATCACATTCTTAAATCTAGATAATCAAGGGAATAATAAATTCAACTCTAATATATAACATATGCTGATTTCCAAGTTGTTAATGCTCACATTGAAAATTTAACAATAGCGCTCATGAGTTGGCACAAGCTGCCTCCAGCACACCCTGAGAATGTGTAGGATAGAATGGATAAGATAGACACACATAGGTATAATATGAATTAGAATATGGGTTTATAAGAAAGGTCCATTGTAAACAAAAGAGATTTGAAGAGGAAAAGACTACTTTTGGTTGGGGATACTTCATGAAAGAGGTTGCACCTGGACTAGACAGGGAAGGGGGGAGACTTTCAACAAATGATTTGGGGGAATGGAATCCACTCAAGATGTGGGGTATGGTGAATGTTATTGAATAGAGATATAGCTACAGACTATTATTCCTCATCATTCTTCCCCTTCTCCTTTCCCTGCATCTAATCAGGAATCTTTCAGCTCTAAAGCTCATTTCTGTAGCCAAAATCCACACCATTCCCCTTCATTTACTTCATATTCTAGCAAAACTAACTTATTAGTCATTCCTCTTCTCACCTTGTACTCTCAGTCCTCCTTGCATTTTTGTAGCTCTTCTTGTATGACTGGAATGTAGCTCCTCTTTAATTTTACTGTTAGAATCTTTTCTTTAAAGATTTACCTCAGGTCTTTTTTTTTCATAAGGCCTTATTCCATCCTCCCATTTGAAAATTATCTCCTTCTCTACTCAAATTCTTCTCGGATACTTGATCTGGATCTCATTGAGCCCTCATCACAAAACTGAGCTGAATAATTTAATCAAAAACTATAATTAGAATTGTTCTTAGAATCACTTACTTTCAAGGGTACAGAGGTAAACCAAACGATAGATTAATTCACAAAATTAGTAATAACAACAATATCTGAGACTTAAACAATTTTAAGGTTTGCAATATACTTTTTAAAAAATAATAGCTTTTTATTTTCAAAATATATGCAAAGATAGTTTTCAGCATTCACCCTTGCAAAACCCTGTGTTCTAAATTTTTCTCCCTCTCTCCCCCCACCCTTTCCCCTAGACATCAAGTAATCCAATATAAATTAAACATGGGCAATTCTTCTAAATATATTTCTACATTTATCATGCTGCATAAGAAAAAACCAAATCAAAAAAGGTCAAAAACTACGTTGTAATACATATTCAGTCCTGACAGTGCTCTTTCTGGATGCAGAAGGCTCTCTCACAATGAATCACCTCATTGCTGAAAAAAGCCAGTTCTTTCAGAATTGATCACATAATCTTGTTGCTGTGTACAATGTTCTCTTGGTCCTACTCACTTCACTTAGTATCAGTTCATATAAGTCTCTCTAGACCTTCCTGAAATCATCTTGCTGATCATTTCTTATAGAACAACAATATTCCATAATATCCGTAAACTATTTCAATCTCCACATCTTTCTCATTTGACTCTTCTCAACTGATACCTTCACCACCTCATTTCAGGCTCCATCATCTTTCCCCTAGATTATTCAACAGTCTCTTAATTGGTGTCTCTGCTCCAGTCTCTCCCCATTCATCTATCCTCCTCATTGCTGCCAAAGTAATTTTCCTTAAACATTAAATAGACTATGTCACTGCCTCTAAGATGAAATACAAACTTTTCTATTTAGCTTTGATCCTTTCACAAGTGACTTTATCCTATCTTTCCAGGCTCATTATATCTTATAGTCCCTACTGTACTGTATGATACAGCCAAAGTGGTTTCTCAATTCCTCATGCAGAGCATTCCATCTCCAGTCTACTTGTCTTTGCACTGCCTGTCCTACATAAGAGGAAGGCATTTCCTATTTATCTGCACCTTAGAAAGTTTCTTTTTCCTTTTACCATGCTCTTTAAGCAACATCTTCTGTATGAAGCCTTTCCTGATCATCCAGCTGCTACTGCCCTCCTTCCCAAACTGCCTTGAATCTGTTTACTTTGTCTTTAAGAATTTTATACTGCATTTACACATATATACACTTTATCTATTAGCTCCTTGCATTATTTCATTTTTTTCTTTGTATTTGCCTAACATACTGACAGGTATTAAGTACTTAATAAATGCTTGTTGGCTGAGAGATAAATAATAGCTAGTCAAGCCCCTGCCCCCCTGCCCTGCAAAGTCTTAAGTTGGCAAATTTTGACGTACTAAAGCAGCAACAAATGACTCACTTTAAAAAAAATTTTTTTTCAGGGTTCCAATGAACTGAACGAAGCACTTCTTGAAAAAATAAACAAGACCAAAAAAATCCATTTGGTCCCATCTCACCTCAGAGACAAGTATGTTCTGCGCTTTGCTATTTGCTCTCGCACAGTAGAGTCTGTCCACATCAAGGAAGCCTGGCAGCACATTACAGAGCTGGCGACTGAGCTCCTGAAAAAGGAAAAAGAGAAGAAAATGAGCCAGTAATGGCAGGTGAATATGTCATTAGTGTGTTTCATTCTATGGCTTGTGTTGTGGCAAGAAGCCCAATTAGGTAGTAGGTGACTCCAGTTCTAACCCCAGCTGAGGCATGAAATATAAAGTCTCTCAAGTGCTTTCTGATTTACACATTTTGGTCATAATGAAGAAACAGTTCCAAGTGCAGAATCAGAAAATACAGACACAAATCCATATTCTACCACTTACTATCTTTGTGACAATGGATGTCATTTAAACTCTCTGAGCTTGAATTTCCTCAAATATAAAAGGGTTTGACCAGATGAATTTGAAAGTGTTTTCATTTTTGATCTTATGACTGTTTGTATCAGAACAAGAGAAGGGAAATGGTGGTAAATCAAAACATTACCACCATTTTTATATTTTCATAGAGGCAGCTAGGTAGTACAGTGATTAGAGTTTTGAACTTGGAATTGGGTAGACTTTGCAAAATTTGAAGTATTACTATTATTGTTATTATCACATTAAAATTATATGCTATCTCCCCATAAGACAAGCTATCATGTATGTCTAATATCTTTCTCTATTATTATTATTTAAAAAGACAATAAAACAGTTAAATAAACCATTAAGATAATATGGTCTGGATAAATGCAAGTCAATGCAAACAGGGAATGGATAATTTAATGTGCTAGATAGATTTAGCCTCAAGGAATATGAAATTATTGAAAATTTAGGGGAAGATGATGCTTATAATATTTAGCCTTTTAGTGCTTGAGAAAGATGAACCTTTTTGCCACTATGGAAAATTCAAAACAAAACAAAACAAAATGCTCAAATCATATGCAGGAAATATAAAAAAATAAAAATAAAGCCTTGTTAAGGGGATCTTAACTATCTTTGGAAGGGGGATGTTCAAGGAATTGCAAATAGGCTGCTATCACTGGATAGAATAGTAGATATTGGAGTGAGGTCAAAATAAGATGTAAAAAGACTAGAAATGTGTGGGGGAGAGAGGAAGAAAGGTGTCTAAATTACAAAATCTTCTAACCCCAAACAGAGAATTTTATATTTGATCCTGAAGGTGATACATTTGATTTACTTTCAATTGGAGTGCATGGGGTCAGGGGTAAGCGGGATGAGGAAGGATCTGTGCTTTAGAAAAAAATCACTGTGATGTCTGAATTTAGGATAGAGTGGAATGGGGAGATGTATAGCAGGCTGGCCAATCAGCAGGCTAGTTCCGGTGTGAGGATAAGAACATCTGCAACAAGTTGGTGGCTGTATGAGAGGAAAGAAGGAAGTATATTTGAGAAAGACTTTACTAAGATGAAGGCAACAGGCCTTGGTAGCTGATTGGATGTGGAATGTGAGAAATAGCTTCAAAGATAATCCTTGGGTTGTGAGCCTTGGTGAGTGAGAGGATGGTGCCCTTGGCAATGATAGGGAAGTTGAGAAGAGGGGAACACTTGCTTCAATTATTTAAAAACATTCTTCTGAGAAGAGTACCTAAGTTTTGCCAGACTGCCAAACAGGTCTATGACACACACACAAAAGGGCTTAAAATACCTGTTTTATGGTAACAATATTCTTCTTAACTCCATCAAGGGCAAGAACTATCTCCATTTTCCAGATAGAGAAAGAAATTTGTATTGGCTGGCTCAGATTGAGGGTATCATTAGAGAAGTCAGAACTATGGTTGGGTTTTAATATGTCCTTATTTTTAGTTCAAAATCTTTTACATTGTATAGTAAGATTTATTTGATGAAAAAATTAGCTCCCTTCCTTGCTTTTAAAATAAAAAGAATTATGTAAAATGATTATTGTATGTCATAGTTAATATGTCTACACTTAGAATAATTATGTCCAAATAGATTATATTTATCATTTTATTTTTTTCACAGAGACAAAGAGATGGAAATGGAACACATATATAATTAAAAAGTAAAAATCATCATGACTGCATAGTAACTTAAGGAAGCCCACAACTTTCTCTGAAGCTACTCAGAAACATCAACTTAGGAACACTACTCATTTAGCAACGATCTATCAAAATGTTTGCTGGGTCATTTTTTTTCTTTTGTCATATCAGATTTTTGGTTTGATTCTGATGTTTGGTAAAAGTTAGATTATTGCAAAGCACTTGAACTATGAATATTTTCTAAATGTCTTAAGTATAATCACAAACCACCCATAAAACTAAGCTACCATTTGTGCAATGAAGTTGTATTGTTTTGAACAGTTTCTGAAGTTATTTGTGAAGGTGCATTAAATAAAATTAATGAAAGGGAATCATGGGCAAATTGAGTTTATGTGGCTTGATGTTATATCTATAGGCTTTCAGAGTTTTTATTTTTTTGATGTGCCTATGTGTTTAATAAACCACTTTGATGTGTTGACATAATTGTGTCTGTTGGCTTGTAATACTTAATTTCCAAAGTAATTTAACAATCTGATGAACTAAAATAAGTTAGACTGCTAACAAAAGCTGATTTGTACCAAAGGTCTATCTACTACACACACATACACACTTATATGCACACATAGGCAAATCAGGAGAGAAAAAAAGAAGTTCTTGACTTTAACTTTAATGATGTTTACATTATTAGAAGAAAAACCACTTTAACTTTTCTGAGGCCTGGTTTCTTATGTGACTGACATTGATAATAATCAATTTTATGGTATTAGAAAGAATGGATGACATGATGGTATACTTAGAGAACCCCAAAGACTCTGCTAAAAAGCTATTAGAAATAATTCAGAATTTTAGCAAAGTCGCAGGATACAAAATAAATCCACATAAATCCTCAGGATTTTTATACATTACCAACACAATCCAACAGCAAGAGATACAAAGAGAAATTCCATTCAAAATAACAGTGGATAGTATAAAATATTTGGGAATATATCTACCAAAGGAGAGTCAGGAATTATATGAGCAAAATTACAAAACACTTGCCACAAAAATAAAGTCAGATTTAAATAATTGGAAAGACATTCAATGTTCTTGGATAGGCCGAGCAAATATAATAAAGATGACAATACTCCCCAAACTAATCTATTTATTTAGTGCTATACCAATCAGACTCCCAAGAAACTATTTTAATGACCTAGAAAAAATAACAACAAAATTCATATGGAAGAATAAAAGGTCGAGAATTGCAAGGGAACTAATGAAAAAAAAGTCAGAGGAAGGTGGTCTAAGTGTACCTGATTTAAAGCTATATTATAAAGCAACAGTCACCAAAACCATTTGGTATTGGCTAAGAAATAGACTAGTTGATCAGTGGCATAGGTTAGGTTCACAGGACAAGATAGTGAATAAAAATAGCAATCTAATCTTTGACAAACCCAAAGATCCCAAATTTTGGGATAAGAATTCATTATTTGACAAAAACTGCTGGGAAAACTGGAAATTAGTATGGCAGAAACTAGGCATGGACCCACATTTAACACCACATACTAAGATTAGATCAAAATGGGTCCAAGATTTAGGCATAAAGAACGAAATCATAAATAAATTGGAGGAACATGGGATGGTTTACCTCTCAGACTTGTGGAGGAGGAAGGAGTTTGTGTCCAAGGGAGAACTAGAGACCATTATTGATCACAAAATAGAACATTTTGATTACACCAAATTAAAAAGTTTCTGCACAAACAAAACTAATGCAAACAAGATTAGAAGGGAAGTAACAAATTGGGAAAAAATTTTTACAGTTAAAGGTTCTGATAAAGGCCGCATCTCCAAAATATACAGAGAATTGACTTTAATTTATAAGAAATCAAGCCATTCTCCAATTGATAAATGGTCAAAGGATATGAACAGACAATTTTCAGATGATGAAATTAAAACTATTTCCACTCATATGAAAGAGTGTTCCAAATCACTATTGATCAGAGAAATGCAAATTAAGACAACTCTGAGGTATCATTACACACCTGTCAGATTGGCTAAGATGACAGGAACAAATAACGATGAATGTTGGAGGGGCTGTGGGAAAACTGGGACACTGATGCATTGTTGGTGGAGTTGTGAAAGAATCCAACCATTCTGGAGAGCAATCTGGAATTATGCCCAAAAAGTTATCAAAATGTGCATACCCTTTGACCCAGCCATACTACTACTGGGCTTATACCCCAAGGAACTACTAGAGAAGGGAAAGGGTCCTGTATGTGCCAAAATGTTTGTGGCAGCCCTTTTCATAGTGGTTAGAAGCTGGAAGATGAATGGATGTCCATCAATTGGAGAATGGTTGGGTAAACTATGGTATATGAATGTTATGGAATATTATTGTTCTATAAGAAATGACCAACAGGAGAAATACAGAGAGGCTTGGAGAGACTTACATCAACTGATGCTGAGTGAAACGAGCAGAACCAGAAGATCATTATACACTTCAATGATACTGTATGAGGATGTATGCTGATGGAAGTGGATTTCTTCAACATAGAGAAGAACTAATCCAATTCCAATTGATTAATGATGGACAGAACCAGCTACATCCAGAAAAGGAACACTGGGAAATGAATGTAAACTGTTATTTTTACCTTCTGAATCCAATTCTTCCTGTGCAACAAAAAAATTCGGTTCTACACACATATATTGTATCTAGAATATACTGTAATATATTTAACATATATAAGACTGCTTGCCATCTGGGGGAGGGGGTTGGGGGAGGAAGGGAAAAAATCTGAATAGAAGTAAGTGCAAGGGATAATGTTGTAAAAAATTACCCATGCATATGTACTGTCCAAAAATGTTATAATTATAAAATAAAATAAAAAATTTAAAAAAAAAAAAAGAAAGAATGAAAAAAAAGAAAATCCCTTTAAATGTAAATACAATCAAATGATTTATATTTTCTTCCCAAATTTCTTACTGCTTAAAGTATTTATGGGAAGGAGGTGAATTATATTATTTAATATATTATTATATATTCTATGAATTACTATATTATAATTATATAGTATATTAATTATTATAGTATATAATTATATTAATACCATTATATTAATGATGTATTATTAATATATTAATCATGTAATTTTAGAGTTGGCCCTCATTGGCCATTTAGCCCCACCCATACTTGGACAAGAATTCCTTCTATAACAAATCTAACAAATCTACACTTTGCTGGAAGATAGTCTTAATTATTAAGTAGTTTCTTGCTTATATCAAATCTCATTTTATTTCTTTGAAATTTCCACTGATATTGCTCCTACTTCTGAACCCCAAAGCCAAACAGAGAAAGTTTAATCCCTCTTCCATGTTGACAATCCTTCAAATAGTTGAAGACAACTATCATGTCTCTTCCTGTTACCATCCATCCCAAGTGGTCTCATCTCCTTGATAAATATAACAAGTTTGTTCAATCAATCTTCATCTGGCATTAATTTGAGGCTCTTTACCAGGTGAAGTGCTTTCCTCACTTGAGCACCATCCTCCCATTTGTCAGTGTCTTTCCAAAAATTTAATGAACTTAAAAGCAATTCTCTATGGTACACAGAATTCAAAGAAACATTTAATATATAGTCTGACTAGGGGCAGCTGGGTGGTGCAGTGGAGCACCAGCCCTGAAATCAGGAGAACCTAAGTTCAAATCTGGTCTCAGACACTTAACACTTCTTAGCTGTGGGACCCTGAGCAAGTCATTTAACCCCAATTGCCACAGTAGAATGATTACCTCCTTGTTCCTAGGAGGGATACTTCTCAGAAAGCAACCCAAGATCCTATTCACTTTCCTGGCTGTCATGTCATACTGTTGCCTTTGAGCGCACAGTTCCCTAACCCACCAGTTCTTTTTCATATTAACTCCTATCTAACCATATCTCTATCATCTTGTACTTGTGAAATTGCTTTTAAAAAAAATGTAACTTCACAAATACAAGATAGTGGAGGTATGACTAGACAGATTTCATCTGAAAAAGATTATTGTTGTAGTACTTCAGCTTTTAATAAATAAAAGATTGTTCTCTGCCTCTTCACAATATTAAACTGTTGTTACACAAGTGAGGCATCATTCTATATTGTGCAAAAGAAAATATGAACTTTCATATTCATACTATAAAAATATTTTTGTATCAAATTGTCCTAATCTCATATGAAAACTATTTTTTCATACACATTTTAGCTGAATATATTAAAGCACAGTTCTTTTAGGTATGAGTAATAGCAACAATATCTTACATAATTTGTTAATATAAATCTTTTTCTTGCCAAGCCCCCCACTTTTTCTGCCTTTTTAAATCACTAAATTGCTCCACATGAAAACATCCTTAAAGAGACAAGTGTATCCTTTGAGTGGGATATATTCCATTAAGAGGAGGTGACAGTGCTACTGCACTCTGCCTTGACCAGGCCAGGAGTATTGTGATCTTCATATTCCTCTTTTGAAAAACCTTTGATGGATCCTGGATGCCAACCAAACTCCAGATGGTTCTCTTCTCATCTATTCCTCTATATCTGCCTGTTAAAGTCCCTTTCTTCTTTCAAACTTAACTTAATAGTTCCTTTTCCGAGGATCCATCTCTGATCTGATTCCCCCCAGTTGAAAGTACCTCCCTCTTCTTAAATTTTCCATAGTACATTGCAGGAGCCGTTTCTTCATACTTTTAATACTATTATATCACAGTTATTTGTTTATTGCCTTTGCCTTTCAATCATTTTAAAGTCCTTTCAAAACAACATGTGCTCTAACTTTACTCAATCTATAAGGCCAGAGTCTTTCAATCAGTATAAATGATATAGGCATCTGATTTTTTTATAGAAACAATATTAGAACATTTGTTTATGTTCTTGACAAAGGTTTGATGACCATCATTTTATAAAAATGATCCCAAAATCTTTATTGAATTTGAATGATAGAAATGTATTCTGATCAATATAAAACTTTATACTTTCAGTCAATTAAATGGTAACTAATCACATTTTATTATTATAATTTCTGCTGAGTATTTATTGTATTAAATAATGGCTACTTTAACTAAGGTCTTAGAATTTTAAAAGATGAAATTCGGTATATTTCAAAAATTAACTCCATAGAAAAATTAGGGAATATTAGGTCTAGTATATTAGATGGATTCAGAAGGCTTATTGAAGAAAGAAGTGATCAAGTTTTCTGGAGGTCATGATTCTGGAAGAGAAAAAACAAACATTAAGCACATGTTATATGTCAGACATTTGTGTTTTACAAATATTATTTCTCATTTGATCCTCATTACAATCCTATGAAGTAGGTACTATTAATGTAATATGATTTTGAGGTTCCCTGATTTTAGGGAAGACTTTTGTTCTAACAATAAGTCAGTAACCCTAAATCTTCTGACTTGGAAATCGGCCTCAGGGACTTCCTACACTCCCAATTTAAGAACAACAATTTGTCTGATTCTGAATAGATCACTCCTCAATTCATTGCTAATTGATAATCTGATCAGTAAGAACCAAATTCTGGAGCTGTTCCTCAATTCATTGATGATTATCATAATTTATCTGTTGGTTAGTGAAAACCAAAATCCAAAGACAACTCCCTACCCCTGTCTCTGGGCCATAGAATTAGCATGTCAATGATAGAAAACTGGAGCTGTCTTCTCTCTCTTAGGACTTTACTAAATTCTCTTGGAATGTAGTCTGCTTGTAATAGCATTATAATTACAATAAAACTTTAGCCCTTGACCAGGAAATGAGTTGAAGACTGTAAATTCTTTTGAGACACATCATGTTACCGGTCTATGACCCCAAATTTTTGGGGTCTCTTTTCCCAACCTCAACATTTGGTGGCCCATATGAGGAGAGTCTGGCCTCCCTTGACTTGACTCCCTACTTGTCAGGGTAAGCCCCCCCATTTTTTTCTCACACAATCCAATATCAAGGCACCCCAAGCCACTGGGAGAAGGCTTGTCTGGGCTCCACTCTCAGCTAGTTTTCCTCAACTGGGGACCCAGACTGGGAAATTCTTGCAATTTTCAGCAAAATTAACCTTGCCACCATTTCACCTTCTTTAGGATGCCATAGGATAGATTTTGGCAAAATTTTATGGCTTTTGACAAAGATTGGACAGTCCTCTTTCGTGCCATTTTGTCTGTCTCTGCATCTCTAGGCAGAATGTCTATGTCACATTTGTTCTGTGAGCTAAAATTTTTTGTCTGGAAAGATTTAAAATGCAATCAGCAAAAACAACAACAACAACAACAACAAAAACCCTCTATTCTGTGGTTAGAATGCGGGAAATATTTCTTAAAAAGCCTAGTTTTTTTCCTGTGGACTTCACCTCTGATCAAGCTGGGGGCTATACAAAAAGGTTAGCTAATTAAAATTAAAATAACATTTTAGAAGATTCTCAAATTATTAAGATTAAGAAGTTTGACAATTAGTTAATTGCAAGAAAAATGCATGAAACACTGGGGATAATTCCAGAAATTTACCCCATTCTGGAAGAAAAGAAAAGTAAAAACGAAATAAGTAAATAGCAATATTTTGCTAACTCTTCCTTGACTCCTATCTTGTCTGGAGTCCCCATTCTGCTCTTTTTTTGGGTAAGTGCTCCAGAAGGTATTAAGGGTCTGTCCCTACTCCACTATCTGGAGTGGTCCTGAGTGTATCTCAGCTGTGGAGATTACTAACAAGATCAGTATAACCCAAGTCCCTCTGTTTGCTAGTCTCTCTCATCTCAGATCAGATTAAAACTCAAATTCTGCCTCATCTATAGAAATAGAGGATGCAGCTGTGGGGGACCCCACACAACCTTGTTCCAATACCTTCCCAACCCAGCTTGGGGGAATGGGGATAGAGTTTGGGTCAGGTTCTATGGTCAGCATTCCCTGAGCCCTGACACCTGAAACTACCATCAAAGAGATATCCTGGCACCACATCTCAACTTTCAATAGTCTCTGTCCAGGAACTGTCTGGAAAAAATTTGGGCACCCCTGGAATCATCCAGTAGGGCAGCACGAGGTGAGAAAACCACACAGTCTCTGCATTTGGTAAGACTACCATTTTCTATTTCAATTATGGATATGTATTAGCTATGTAACTTTAATTATAATTATGCACATAATTATAATTAAAAATTATTTTATCTCTGCCCAGTTTTCTGAGTTGTTGTAAAGACCACATGATTGCAAAAGTACTTAGCATAAAATCTGCTACATGAATATTAACTGCTTTATTGGTTATAATTGCTTCATATTTGATAACTCTATGGGGTTTTTTAGATGTGACCAACTGATAAATGATTTTTATATTGTGTAAAATAATTTGGGAATTTGTTTGAGATATGATTGTAAAAGAAATTTTAAAGGAACTCTAAAGTCCACTAAAAGGATGTATAAATTGTAATCTATTTGCATTGATTGTGTTAACAGAAGAATCTGGGAATTTTAAGAAAACAGAAAGACAGTTTGTGATTACTTTAAAAACTCTAGTTATCTAGAATCAGACTTCTGAGGACCTTGTCAATAGAAACTGGCACCTTATCCCTTTTCCTGGCTCAGAAAAGAGAAATGATTTGCGTAAATTGGAAAATAACCAAATTCCAATTCAGTTTATCTAGGACATTTAATCAGAAATTAGGGAATTTTGGGGCAGCTAGGTGGCGCAGTGAATAGAGCACCATCCCTGAATTCAAGAGGACCTAAATTCAAATCTGGTCTCAGACACTTAACACTTCCTAGCTGTTTGACCCTGGGCAAACCCCAGCCTCCAAAAAAAAAAAAAAAAAAAAAAAAAAAAAAAATTAGGAAATCTTATTAACTAAAGTTAAGTCAGTTTTAAATCTGTTCTATCTTAATTTTAAAGACTGTCTTGTATTTTCCCTAAAACAAAAGGAAACTTATTTAAGGGAATAGAAACTACAGCTAAGAGTATTTTGCTATTACTTAGGAAAATTCTAAAATTGTTAACTAAGTTACTTGGAGTTATTGTCATCATGTTAAGCTTTATCAGTTTACCTCCAAGTATGGGGTGTGCAACACCTTTCTCCCCCTTCACAAAGTGGGGAGGGGGAGATATCAAACAGCACAGCCCACAAAATCACTAAGAATATTGGGATGGGCAATAGCAAGCTCAGACCTTTTTCTGGGATCTCTGTGAACACCCCTTAATTTGTAAGCTTGCCATTTTTCTTGAAACTATCAGCAAGGTTATCAGCTCTGAGAAATGAGCCTGTTTAGAATTTATAGTTTCTAAACAAGGAATGCGTTCACTAAAAATTCATAAATCTGTATAATGATTGAACCTTTGCACCAGGATAAGTTTAAACATATAAAACATGTTAAATAAAATCTCTTATGTGTGAAAGTCCTGATGTATCTAACTCTTAGCTGTGATGAGTAGAATTTGCTATTAGAGATAAAATCTCTTGAGACCATAACTGATATTCTTTTGAGTTTTGAATTTGGTTGCCTGATCACTGAGTTAGTAGCCCACCCTTTGAGAGAAATGCCATAAGTTTCTAGGTGGATGTCTTATCTGAGCAAGGGTTGAGAGGACAGCCTTAGCCTCTGCTTAAGGTGGGATCCTTCTGACTTTGTTTCCCAGTTCTGTTTCTTTGTTTCCCACCTGATTATTTCTGAGTCTGGCTAATTATTACTGCACGATTGGTTGTCAAACAGATTTAAGGATGCCTTATTCTGCCATGTATGTGCTCTCAGACTGAGGACCAAAGAACTTGTTTTGATGCTATTATAATCTTGTCCCTGTTTTTTTCTCTTATAGCAAATTTCTATAATCAGAACAAATAGTCAGTAGAAGCCATGAGCCCTATACAAGTATCCCAGGGAGACAATGGCTCTCTACTTTAGATTTTAAAGATGCTTTCCTTTATATAACATTGCATAAAGATTCATAATTTCTTTTTGCCCTTGAAGGGGCAAATTCAGGGGAACATAACTTTCCACCAATGAACATGGATTATGATGTCCATAACATGTAGGTAGCTTAGGGCTTCTGTAACAGCACCCCACACATTTGGACAAACCCCTAACTTCCAATCCTTCTCCCCCACATAAGACTATGAACTTTCTTTGTCTAAAGGTCCACACAGTCTTAACAGTTTGTTAAAATCCTGAAAGCTAAATTAATCTCTTGCTCAGCCTTAGCCCAATGTAAAGCATTTTACACTGTACATTAATGGAAGATGAGACCTTGTCTTAGTTAGGTCTCTTGTCTTAGAGATAACTACCACAGCCCTTCTAATTGAGAAAGCCTCTAAGCTCACCCTAGGCCAAGCATTTATGCTCTCACACAGTTTTAGAATTGAGAAAAAGAATGAGAGTGAACATCTATACTGACTCCAAATATATCTTTCATGTTTTGAATGCTCATGGGGATACATGAAAAGAAAGGGGACTTTTGATAGCAAAAATAAATGAATAATTCCTCCATTAAATATGCAAGGGAAATTCTACAATTATTGCAAGCTATCCATGGACTTAAAGACCTCAGAAGGGGGATTCACTTCAGGCCAAGGGTTGCAGATTCAGCTGTCTGTGCAGTAGCCCTTTTGCCCCTGACCAGGGCACCTTTAATTCCCCAGCTCCCTGACTCTTACAACACCCCTTCATATTCATATAAGTTTTTGTGGAAGAAAGTCTTTTCTCCTTCTGGGTGGTTTCAAGCACCCTTGGGCCACTTCTAATCCCAGAGGCAAGCCAGTGGGAACTTCTTTTTGGCCTACCCAGCTTTTTGTAGAGTGACAATTGCCCAGCCTTCACTTCTCACATAACTCCAAAGGTAGCTGAGATACTTAAGATTAGCTTTCTTTCTTTTTTGTTACTTTCTACTTTTCCCAGGTGTACCTTTAACAACATTCCAAGGATGAGAGCTTTGCTCTTAGTATTTTCTCGCCAGCTCTCTTGGTGTCACTCTGTGGCTCCTGCCATGGGGAAATAACTCCTTAGTCTTTAAGGACTCCATGGGCAGTGGGGGCATTCAGGATTGTTGCATGTTCCCTCAGCATCTTTAAGGCAGCCCATATATGTGATCTGATGCATTATCTGCAAAGGCCTCATTCCTAAATGTCACTAATCCCTGCCCTGGATACCAACTCATTTGTACTAGCTACCCCCCCCCCCCGGGGGAATAACTTTAGCCTGACTATCCCCTGTATCCTTGTCAGAAAGGATCCCTTATTCACATAATAATTGCAGGATATCCACTTCAAAATTATTCTGGCAAACTCGCTCAAACTGCTTCTATACCACTTTCCTTGAAGCTTCTTCATATCCTCCTGAGAACTAACATTCTGACTGATATAGTGTCATGTAATTATAATCATCTTTGGGGGACAACTAACTAGGAAGCTACTACAAAACTTAACCTCAGGTACCATCTGTGTACCTAAGGGATGTGTCTTTCTTTGTAAAATGGGTTTTCCATTCTACTTCGATGTTTCTAAGAGACCTGTTAAAAGGAATGCCTCTGATTGTCATCCTCCTCAACCTGTACTCCTCTCCCCGATGCTTAACATCTTTTAAATATATTGTTTTCTTACTCATTTGCTTTCTTTTTTTTTTTTTTTGATCTGATTTTTCTTGTGCAGCAAGAGAATTGTAAAAATATGTTTGTATATATTGGATTTAACATATTTAACATGTTTAACATATATGATTTGCTTGCCATTTAGGGGAGGGGGTGGAGAGAAGGAGGATAAAATCTGAAACACAAGGCTATGAAAAATTATACGTGCATATGTTTTGAAAATAAGAAGCTTTATTAAAAAAGAGAAAAATTTAAAAAAAAATAAACATAGTGTTTGCACCCCCGTTCACCTGAGTGCTCCTTTCACTGTGTATTATGCCACTGCTTGAGACACTGCCCCCATCCCTTCAAAGAGACAAAGCAGGGACTGGGGGAAAACATTCTTTGGCATTTATCCTAGGAAAAGCTGTTTGGATGAGAGAAATTCATGATAGCCTCATTTTTCCCCCTAGTCTTCCTGAGGTGGGATTCCTGATCATTACCTCTACTAACTCCACTTTTAATTATTATTTTTATTTTTTGCTCACATTTGGCCGCTGCATTTTTAACCTATTTGTGAGATTTGTTTCCTCCAGGCTCCAAGCTATGAAGTTCCAACTATTTGTTCACCCTGAATACCATTGGCTAACTAATTCTGATACCCAGTACCCCTCTGAATGCTGCTGCTGTCATCTTCAAGTCACACACTTCTCCTCCCTGTCAGAACCCCACTAAGCCCCTTATCAGCATAAAACAGCTCCAGGAGATCAGATCTCCATCCTTTTGTACTAAATGAATTTGAAGAATGACTGCTTGAAGGGAGAAAATGATGTAATATGATTTTGAGGTCCCCTGATTTTAGGGGAGACTTCTGTTCTAACCATAAATCAGTAATCCTAAATCTTCTGATTTTGGATTTTGCCTCAGGGACTTCTCCCAATCTCCCCAATCTAAGAACTCCCAATCTAAGAATCTAAGAACAATGTGTCTGATTCTGAATAGACCACTCCTTAATTCATTATTAACTGATAATCTGGTCATATCAATGATAGAAAGCTGGATAAAGCTGTCTCCTCTTTTTTAGGACTTTGCTAAATTCTCTTAGAATTTAGTTCCTTGTAATGGCATTATAATTATAATAAAACTTTTCTCCTTGACCAGGAAATGGGTTCAAGCCTGCAAATTCATTTGAGACACCTTGGGACACCAGTCTATGACTCCAAACTTTTGGGTTCCCTTTTCCCAACCTCAACACTATTATCCTCATTTTGCAGTGAAGGAAACTGAAAGAATTAGAAATTAAAAGACTTGTCTGGGGCCACTTAGCTAACAAGTATCTGAGGGTGGATTTGAACTCAGATATTGCTGACTCCATGCCCAGCACTCTACTTACTTTGCCACTTATGTCTTTCTATTTTTACTACTATTTAGAAGCAAATATTTTCAAAATGGTAATTTTAGTGGTAAATCAGTGGTCACACCAGTGAAAATGAAATCCCCTACAAACTTAATTATCTTAAGCCTAATTTATCTGATGGATATATTAGTGTACTGGCATCAAACTTAAATAGAAATGGGGGCCACTAAATGGTTACACAAGAATCCCCATGGGTTGCATATTGATTTAGAAAACTACACATTAATATTATCTATGTGTAGAACAGTATTGTCCACAAAAACAATCAGAGACTCTCAGAGTAAGAAAAAGCAAAAAGGGGTTTATTACAATCTTGCTAGAAAAGGCATCTTTCATGTGACAAGGTGTTTGTCAGCAAAGAAGTACAAAGAAAAAAAACAGCAAAACAACAGATTGAATAGCTTAAATGCAGCCCCTGAAGCCCCCCCCACCTCCCAGCTTGATCTTTTTCTTATTGATTGGGGGAGAAACTTGCTTAGGTTCTCAGTTAAGAAATTTGTTGCAGATAACAACAAAGGGCTATTAAATCTGAAAGTGGTCTACATATATTCTTACCTAGACAATCTTCAAACTTTAAAGCACGCTCTGTTGTTTAAAAAACAACATGTTAACCTGTTCAATATTTTATGTATTCAGCTTGATTTAGGGACTTAGGTAGTTTATTGGTTTTCCCCACCATTTAGCATTAAATACTCTCTAAATGTGTGACTTTTACCACATTAGTGTTTTGAAACACACACACACACACACACACACACACACACACACACAGTGAAAGATAAGACATACACAAAATTTAAGGCCAGAAATCTAATTAATTGAAATAAAACTTGGGGGCATTGTTGCTAGTGTCTGGTAGAAAATTGATGCAAACACAGTCAGTGATTCCAGCAGTGTCTTGTTCTGCCAAAGTCTACAGGGGATTTTCCTGGTAAGCCTGATGCTAATCCAACTCATGTCAGTGCTAATAGCTGGGAGGCAGCAGTCTGAGGTTGTAGTTATTGGTCTTTTACTTATAAACAAGAAGGGATTTTATTCCCTTTTTGTAGTAGTAACATTTTTTTTCACATTTTTTCTACTTCAAATATCTATACCATATGAGCTTCTGGGGATTAGGAGGCAAACTTAAAATTTATGATTAGTAATTCTTTTATAACATTGGCTACCCTTACCACTTTTTACTGGAAAGCCAATTATGTCACATTTCACTCCTTCTCCAGAGTTCTTTTATAGTCTAAGTATTAGAAGGATGACTAGGCTTTCCCGCTCCTACCAATGATGGTCTTTTCAAAAGTGGGGAATGGGGGCCCTTCCTTTTCAGTTCCATTAGTCACTAACAGTCATATCAGTTTTTACACAAAAATATTTACCAAGGGTATAATCAAAAATATATAAACTTACTTCCCTAACATAGAAGAGGCATAATCCTTTCCTCCCTTTACAACCACTCTTTGGGGAGGAGAAATGGATTAGGTTCATAGCTTAGCTCAATTCCTATACAGCACAGTCTCAGTTCCAAGTCCAAAACCTAGCTTGGTACCCTGGATTCTCAGAGCTTCCATGCCCAGTTGGCTGGCTACACTATGCTTCCTGCAGTCCTGGCTCCAAGGTCATCATGGCTGGAATTCCTGGGTCTCAAGGGATTATCAATGGCCTCAAAACTGAGGTTAAAAAACCCCAACAACTCAGAAAAGAAAAATGCCAGGTCCATTTGACAAGGCTAGGGTAAAAGAGGGGGAGAAAGTAAGGGAAGTCCTTCCCCTCTTATTAGTTTACATCATGGCATCTATGCTGTGGGTGAACTGAAATCTTCATTTCCTGGAAAAGGACAGGGAAAAAACAAAAAGAAAAGAGTCATGGCCTCAGTCTTGCTAGTTTTAAAGACAAAGGCAGTCAATGGAGGCTATACCCATTCACATGGTAGGGATAAAGTCTAAATGTTAATTAGGCATTGCAGACATGCTCCAAAGACATAAATTTCTGTAGTAAATTATCACAAAAGATATTCTCAGTAAAATTGTACAAGTAATAATTTATGTATACATATAGGCAATGTACAAAAAAAATTATTGATAGATGATTCAGAAGGGTTATTTATTTTTAACAATTGCTAAGTAAAAACAGCTCTAAGCAAGGGAATCTTTCAGATTTCCAACTTTAGATTCAATTAATTTGCTTTTTAAAAGCAAAAAAGATATCCTTAAGAAAAAACAAAGCAAGTGCAGGGATTTTTATAGTTTCTGTGGTGGTGAAAATTGTGTTTTTACTAAGGTAGAATATTGAGTATTATCATTAATAATTTCTAAAAATTAGCATAACACATGTATACATATTTAATTGACAATGAATGTTTTTGTTTTTTTAACAACAACAACAAAAAAAAATCTTTTGACTTCCAAATTATGTGTCAGTCTCTTATCTAGGATTTGAGTAGATTTCCCTTCAAGTGATTATCTTAGAGTAGAGGAGAATGATTATATGGGACAGAAAGGACTTAAATTATCCCTTAATGTCTAAGAGGAAAAAAAAGCAACTGAAAGCCATTTCCCCATAGATTGTCTTAGAAGGAAAATGCTATTTATGCATTTGGATGTAGAATAGAAAAAAGATTCAGAAATATGTTAAGATTTTCAACAGTAGGGCCCAGGGCTTAAGAGATTTAGCAGTAGACATTCAGGTGGCTAGAAAAGCACCCCCCATTATATAGGTGCCATATTTTTTGAGATGGCCTTAAGTAGACATGTGACATCAGTTACAGAGAGCACCTATTATCACCATGTAATGGCTTTTTGAAAAACTGATTCAGAAATATTTATTTTGCTTCTTTCTTTTCCTCATAATAAATTTCTCTATAACAAGCACAGACATTAAATTTTCAAATTGTTGACCTTTATGCTGTATTTGAGATTCATATTAATTTCTTCAAAACTGACTGATCAGCATATGTTCATTTGTGTGTGACTTGCAAAAGCATTGTAAGTAGTAATCTAGGTATAATTAGAAAAAAAAACACAAAAACCAAAAAACCCTAGAATTAGTGATTACAAATGTAATTTCCCATATGTTAAATTGCTGTAGAACAAGAACTATGCCTAACATTGGAATGAATGAATATTGTATTAGGAAAGACAACAGAATGGTGCTCAATTATATTAACTATTACACAATCTCATAGATATTGCTTGCAAAACAAAATGAAAACTCTTTCTACTGAGTAAATTAAAAAGTCTACCTAATACAAATACGTAAATATTTCCAGAATTTGTATGTAAAGTGCTAAAATTCCCATATGTACTCTGAAGGCCTCATATCAAGCAAATTGGTAAAGATGAAAGAAGATAGCAATAGTCAATGTGTTCCAAATTCCCCCCCTTCTCCCACCCCTTCCCCTAGATGGCAAATAATCCAATATATACTAAACATGTTAAAATATATGTTAAATCCAATACATGCATACAGATTTGTACAATTATCTTGTTGCACAAGAAAAAAAACACATCAAAAAGAAAAAAATGAGAAAGAAAAAATGCAAGCAAATAACAACAAAAAGAGTGGAAATGCTAAGTTGTAATCCACACTCAGTTCCTCTCTGTGGGTGTAGATGGCTCTCTCCATCACAAGATCATTGTCATCCTTCATTTTCAAAAAGGACCAATGACATCATGGGGGTGATGACTTGGATTTATCTGAGGCAGGGTTGTCAGCCTCACACTCTTAAAATCATTGAAATCCAGTGGTAAGACAAAAGTCAGCATAACTGGCAATGGTCTGGAATAGAGTGTAAGGCCTTGGCATTTTGGATGGCTGATCAAGCTCTAAGTGCTCATCTTCATGAGTGTTAGAACAAATTGTTCTCATCCACTCATTCCAGTGGGGGGAATCTTAACGTGCTTGGAGTAGACATCCCCTAACTCATCGATTGGTCTAAGGTTTGTTGGTTACTCTCAAACTTGGTTTAGCCTGTCTGCTGAAAGGGTGTGGCCTCTGTACATGCTACAGGTTCTTGAAACCACAGGTGAGTGCTGGATGAAGATGCAGGTGGAGGAGCAGCCCTGAAAAAGGCTCAGTAATACCTCACCAGAGGTGATAGTCTTCCCAAGACAGAGAGAAAACTTAATATGAACTGATGCAGAGTGAAGAAAGCAACCTCAAGAAATCAACATGTATGACTACAACAATGTAAATGGAAAGAACAGCTACATGCACAAACAAAAATCAGAAGCGGATCTTATAAAATTATAAAGTACATGTATGGCTCAAAAGGAGTGATAGAATACAAAGAAGCAAGTGAGAAAATATTGCCAACTTCATGGAAATGGGAGGGTCACTAGTGGTGCACATTGCACATGTATTTGGATTTTTTTCAATGTATTGATCATTTGTGCTATTCACCACTCCCCCCCCCTTTTTTGTCCTTTAAAAATACTATTTGTCATATGAATGGTCCTTTAGGAGGCAAAGGAAAAGGAAATTATTATGATGCAGAAAATAAAAAGTTATCAACAAAAGCTTTTATAAGAAAGCGAAACAAAATCCACATATTAAGATTGAAACCAAGTGCTGGGGAAGCTAGGTGACACAACAGATAGAACACCAGGTCTAGAGTCAGGAAGATTGAAACCATTTATTTTACCAAACTTTCATAGGCTCAGGACTGTTCTAACAAGATATGAATTACATATAGAAAAAAGAAAGTGATTCATCCTTAAAATTAGAAAAAGACAGTTTGGCAGAATACACAATATAGGAAGAAAATGTGAGAAAATACAAAACAACTACAGTGAATATTTTTATTACAGTGAATATATTTATTTTATTTGATTATTTATTTTAATATATTTATTCACCATTTGGAAGTGATATTTTTAAAAATGCACATTAATTGTCTATTTGTTGTATGACTTAATCTGATTTAGAAATATAATCAAAAGACTAACTATAGGGAATTGAGGAGTCAAATTTGTTACAATATCCACTTCTCATTCTCAGAGTTAGTTTTATTTTTCATCCAAATGTTCTTAGAAATGATGTGACATTGGTTCTAATCATCCAGGTTTTAAGCAGAATAATATATCTATTATTTAATCTGGCTTCTTGGTCTTGGATGTTTCAACTGAGAAGAAAAGAATGACTAGTCATTTAATTTAATTTATTTAAATTTAAATTATCCATCTTTTAAGTCCCTTTTGAAATTTCCATACTTCCAAGAAGCTTTTTTTTTTTTAACTTTTCTGGCCCACATTGACCTTTCCATTGCTTATCTTCTATTGCACTCATTTTGATTATTGCGTTATTATTTAACTATTAATACTCATATCTTTCTTCTAGGGTTAGATTGTAAACTCTTTAAATATAGAGATAATGGTTTCTTTATTTTTTCCCAACTTTAAAAAATTCCCACCCCCACATTGTTTTTTACCCAACTGTTTAATTTTTAATTTTTATATTTTTAATGAAGGTCAAAGACAGAATGAGAACCTATGATCAAAATGGAAATTATAGGATAGTTTACTGAGTTTATGGGCAAAATTAGGATTTAAGTGAATATCCAGGGAAGAGAAACAAAGTGAAAGAAAGCAGAAAATATATTAGAGGGCTGAATTAAAAGACAAGTTAGTAATTTGGAGTTTGTATAGCTGATAACTCCCAGACAGAAGCACTATAAGACCTAAGGCCTAGGACTGCATGTATACTGGAGTCATATCTATCAAAAACAAAACATAATAACTATCCAGTGTCTTTAGTTGCAGGGGCTCTTAAATTTTTTTGTCTAATGGATCCTTTTATCTCTGTGGCAAAGTTTATGGATCCTTTCTGACAAACCATCCAATATTGAAATAAAATAAAAAATTAATGTAGTAAATATGACTCTTGTTCTCCATTACCTTAAAAAACAAAACTAACAAAAAATTGGTTCTTGAACTCCAGGTCAAGAACTTTTGTTCTAGGCCTTAAAGCTGAGGAATTTCAGTGAAACAAAGACAAAAGTAATAGGATGGAAATAAACTTTGCCTAAGAAGTAGATGAATCGAGGGGATGTCCATTAATTATAAAATAGCTGAATAAATTATGGTATGTGATTATAATGGAATATTGTATTCTATGGGAAATGATGAGCAGGATGCTCATGGATAATCCTCCATGAGATGTGTTCTGTACAAAGTAATAGCAATGTTATAGGATGATCAGCTATTAATGACTTACTATTCTCAGAATAGACTACTCTGAAAAACTTAGAATGAAAAATGCTATCCATACCCAGAGACAGAACTGATTGTGTCTGAATATAGATTGAAGCATACTTTTAAAAAAATTTCTTGAAAGTTTTTGTGAGGGTGGAAGTGGAAGGAAATTTTGTTTTCTTTTGCTACAAATTATTTTGATGACCATAATTTTGCAATATAATTTGAAATCTGTTGTTATTAGGCCATTTCCTTCACATTAAAAAAAAAATGATTCCTTAAATATTTGTGATTTTTTTTTGTTTGTTTGTTCTTTCAGATGATTTTTTTTGGTTGATTTTCTAGGATTGTCTAATTATACCATCATATCTTCTGCAAAGAGTACTAGTTTTGTTTTTTTTCATTGCCTATGCCAATTCATTCAATTATTTTTTCTTCTCTTCTTCATAAAACTAACATTTCTATTACAATATTGAATGATAGTGGTGATAATGAACATTCTGCTTCATTTTTTATTTTATTGGGAGGACTTTAAGTTTGTCCCCAATACACACACTACTTGCTGATGGTTTTAAATAGATCCTACTTCTCATTTTAAGGAAAATATCATTTATTTCAATGTTCTCTAGTGTTTTTAATAGGAATGGATGCTGCATTTTGTCAAAACTTTTTTCTAGATTATTAAGATAATTATATGAATTTTTTCTGGTTTTATTATTAATATGGTGAATTATACTTTTCCTCTGCATTCCTGGGTTAAAACCTACCTAGTTATGTATAATATCCTAGTAATAAATTGCTATAATCTACTTGTTGATATTTTATTTGAAGTTTCTGCATCAATATTTATTATGAAAATTGGCTTATAATTTTCTTTCTCTGTTTTGGCTCTTCCTGATTTAGGTATCAGCACCATATTTGTATCATAAAATGGATTAAGTAGGACTCTTTATTTTCCTCTTTCCCTAAATAAGTTATACTGAATTGTAATCAATTCAATTGTTCTTTAAATATTTGGTAAAATTTACTTGTAAATCTATGTCCTCCTTGAGATTTCTTTTCTAAGGGAGTATTTGTTCTATTTCCTTTTCTGTTAATCTGGACTATTTATATTTTTGTAAATATTTATCCATTTTCCTTAGATTATCACATTTATCTAGTTCTGAAAGGGAAAAGTTGAGGTCTCCCTCTAGTATAGTTTTACTGTATATTTTTTCCTGTAATTCATTTAAGTTCTCTTTTAGAAATATGGAGCTATATCATGTGGTGCATATGTTTAGTTATTCATATTCATATTACTTGTCTGTGGTACTTTTTAGTAAGATATAGTTTCCTTTCTTGTTTCTTTTAATTATATGTATTTTGTCTGATATCATGATTACTACCGACTTTTTTTTTTACTTCCTCTAAAGCATAATATGTTCTGTTCTGTCCTTTTACCTTTACTAAGTGTATCTCTGACTCAAATGTATTTCTTATAACCAACACATTGTAGGATTCTGTTTTTGAAATCCACTCTGTTATCCATTTTTGTTTTGTGTGAGAGTTCATTATCATTACATTCACTGTTATTAATATTGTGTATAGGATTATTTACTTTCTATTCATATATTTTTTCTCTCTCCTTTTTTCCTCTCTTTCCTCACCAGTATTTTGCCACCACCTTCTTCAATTTGTCCATTCCCTACCATTTTCTTTTTTCTCTTCACCTGCTATTTCCATATAGGGTAAGATAGGTGTCTTTACCCATTCTTAGTCTATATTGTATTTCCTCTTTGAACCAAATCCAATGAGACCAAAAATCCTCATTCTTCTTCCTTCCTTCCCTCTCTTATAAGTCTTTCACACATCTTCATGTGATATAATTTACCCCATTTTGCTTTCCCCTTTCTTATTCTCCAAGTACAATTTTTTTCACTCTTAATTTTTAAAATATCATCACATCAAAGTCAACTTATACTTGCTCCCTCCTGTCTAAATAAATGCTCTTTTTAATTGCCCTAAGAGAGATATAATTCTTTTGTTAATAATAACTTTTTATTTTTCAAAATACATGCAAAAATAGTTTTCAATATTCACCCCTGCAAAACCTTATGTTCTGAATTTTTCTCCCTTGCTAACACCTTTCCCTAGACAGTAAATAATCCAGGACAGGTTAAACATGTGCAATTCTTCTAAATATGTTTCTACATTTATCATGCTACACAAGAAAAATAAGATCAAAAAGGGAAAAAATGAGAAAGAAAAAAAAAGCAAACAAACAACAACAACAAAAAAGGTGAAAATACTATATTGTGACCCACATTCAGTCTTCATAACCCTCTCTCTAGATGCAGTTGGCTCTCTCCATTACAGGCCTACTGAAACTGGCCTGAATCACCTCATTGTTGAAAAGAGGCAAGTCCATCATCACAGTTGATCATCACATAATCTTCTTGTTTCTCTGTACAGTGTATTCTTGATTGTACTCACTTTCCTTAGCATCACTTCATGTAAGTCTCTCCAGGCCTTTCTGAAATCATCCTGCTGATCATTTCTTATAGAACAATAATATTCCATAACATTTATATACCATAGCTTATTTGCCCATTCCCTAATTGAAGGGCATTCAATCAGCTCCCAATTCCTTGCCATTACAAAAAGGGCTGATACAAACATTTTTGCACACGTGGGTTCTTTTTCTTTCTTTTTTTTTTTTTTTTATGAAGAGACAATTCTTAAGAGTTACAAGTATCATCTTTCCACGTAGGGATGTAAACAGTTATACCTTATTGAAAAATGTGTTTTTTTCCTCCTGTCCTTTTTATTTTTTATGCTTCTTTTTTGTCTTGTCTTTGAAAATTGAACTTTTTCTGGAGCTCTCATCTTATCAGGAAGGTTTGAAAGTCTATTTCACTGAATATTCCCCACATCCCCCACCTCACACCCCTACTCAAATATGATGTTCAATAGTTGATTCTTGGTTAGAATCCAACCTCCTTTCAATCCTTTAATGTAGAAGCTATTAAATTCTGTGTAATTCTGACTGTGACTCCTTGATCCCTGAATGTTTTCTTTCTGACTGCTAACAGTATTTTCTCTTTAACGTAAGAGTACTGGCACTTAGTAGACACTTAAAAATGCTTATGGAGGGATTGACAGTAAATTCCAATTGGATGAAAGGCTTTCCTAGGAAAGTCCTAGGGGAAAAAAAAGGAATAAAAATGTAATATAATATCCTTATCATTTATGGAAGAGATGTTGTTTTTATTCAATCAATGGAAGCAATTATTGGAAATAAGAGATACAACTGAGTACACTAAAGTTTCAAAACCCTTTTATAGAACAAAAATATAATTAAAAGAGAAAAGAATGTAGTGGGTAAATACTTATGACAAATATGATAGATAAGGATAATTAAAAACCTGTAATGGTAGCTATAAGTTGCAATTATTAAATGATCAAAGTATTTGAATGGACAAATTTCTTTCTTTCTATACATACTTCTATTTATCACTTCTTTCTCTGGATGTAGATACTGGCTTCTTTTACTTGTTCTTTATAGCTATTTTGGGTATTTATAATAGTTAAATTGACTTAGTTGCTCAAATTAAAACAATATTGCTGTTTAATTTATTTTAGTCTTCATTATTTTGTGCAAGTTGTTGCATGTTTTCCTAAGATCATCAAGCTAAACATTTCTCATAGCACAGTAGTATTCCATCAAAATCACATACAGAACTTGCTCTGTCATTCCCAATTGATAGGTACTTCTTTGCTGCTATAAAGAGAGTTGTTATAAATATTTAGAACATATAGGTTCTTCTCTATCCCCTCCTTAATTATCTTTGGAAATAAAACTAGCAGTGATATTGCTGAGTCAAAGGATATATAGTTTAATAACTCTTTAGGTATAATTCTAGATTGCTCTCCAATATGGTTGGATCAGTTCACACTTCCATCAACTATGAATTAGTGTCCCAATTTTTCCACATCCCTTGCAACATCTGTCATTTTCCCTTATCATGATTTTAATCCATCTGACAGGTGTAAAATGATAACTCAAAGTTGTTTTAATTTGCATTTCTCTAATCACAAATGATTAAGAGCATTTTGTCATATGACTATATTGTTTTGATTTCTTTATCTGAAAACTGTTCATATTCTTTGATCCTTTAACAGTTGGGGAAATGACATAGTCTTACTAGCTTTTTCAGGGATCTTTACATACTTGAGATATGACACTTTTATCTGAGAAACTGTCTTTTCCTTTCAATTCCCTACTTTCCTTCTGATCTTAATTATATTTATTCTATTTGTACAAAATTCATTTTATACAGTACTTTTCTCTCTCTTGTTTATTCATAAATTGTTTGCCTATTCAAAGGTCTGATAAATAATACATATATGTGTATATATATGTATATGCATATATATATATATATATATATATATATATATATATATATATATACACACATATATATTCTATATATTACTCCCTCCTTATAGCTAACTCTTTTAGGGTGTTATAATTTTTCTTGTAATATCTTTACTTATATCTAGGCCATGTATTCAATTTGATTCTACATTGGTAAAATATAAGATATTGCTCTATGGCCAATTTCTGCTATATCGCTATTCAATTTTCTGAACAATTTTTATCAAATAAAGAATTTTTATCTCATAATCTTAAGTCTTTACACTTGTCAAATTGAATGGACAATTTTCAAAACAAAACCCACAAATTGTTAACAAAATTCTGGAAAATGTCCACTCACTAATAATGAAAGAGATGCAAATTAAAATTGTAAAATGCAACCTACTACTATCAAATCAGCAAAAAAAAAAAAAAAAATTAGAAGTCGTGAAATTCAATGTTGGAATGATATAAAGAAAAAGACACAATAAAACATGCTTCTGAAATTGCAAATTTGTAGAATCTTTTTGGATAACAGTGTGGTAATGATGAGGTCCTGAATGGTGGGTGTGGTTGCAGAGATAAACTGAAAAATTGATAAAAATAAAATTGTTTCCTGAGGCAAGTAGGAAGAAAGCTCTGATAATTGAGGTCACCCTCTGGAGGTATTCTAGTCAGAAATCCAGGTTATGTCAAGTCATTCAGGCTAAATTTTCACATTAAATCTGCCAATAACCCATCCCATGATCATTGCTCTCCTTTGTTTCTTTCTCTAACTCCTCCCACATGCCAGGTATCTCTCCTGACTCCACTGGGCTCTTTACCCTATTTCTACTCCCTATAGCTAAATTTTAGGGTGCTAAATCCCCTTTAGGGTTTAGCCTACCAACTAAGGGCATGACCCAATCTAATGGGGTGTTCCCTTTCTTCTGGGTAATTGTGAGTTCCACTAAGGGACTTGTCTATTATATGCTCTCCCACTCTATTTCATTTTTACCATTCCTGCTATCTATTATATTCTTTAGTTTTGTCTGTAACTTCTCTTAAATAAGCCTGTCTTTTACTAAAGAGAATGACCATTGTGAATTCATGTGACCGAACCCTAAGAATTGTTGTCTACTATTTACATCAGTTGTCTACCACATTAGTAGTATGTAGAAAAAGTTATTATCTCTCTCTCACACACACACACACACACACACACACACACACACACACACACACACACACACAGCAAAGAAAATTTGACCAAATAATCCATTATGAGGAATTTAATTTTTTTCTCCTAGACCTCTAATTTCATCAATGAAAGCAGCTTCCTACAAGGAACTCCATCAGTAGAGATGATGTTTGCTATTTGTAGTTTTAAGAGAATTACTTGGGCACTGAGGGGTTTAGATGACATTTTAGGGTCACATAATCAGTATGGTCAGAGCAGAGCTAGAGCCTGAATATTTCTTTCTTCCAAATTCACCATGTACAATGTCTCTTTGTCTCTTTATATTAATGGGCATATACTCTGAAAATGTTATAAGAATTTAAAAAAAAAAAAAAGATATGCTTTCGAAGATTTTACTTGCATCATTTTAAGTATACTGTGGATTGTACAGAATATGTACAGATATTTTCTGCTTGCTTCTGGTTCATCTTGTGATAGCTTTCAGGACCTGCTTCCAGTATGGAATATCTGTGGAGTATATACCACATGATGAAGTATTGCGTTAATTAGGTCTTTTTTTTAGTCAAAACAAGCATAAGATTACTCTTCACTTGTAGGCCAATGATCTCCAGCAATGAAGAGAAAGTCTCATACTGGTGGACTTAAAGTTACTTTGATATCTACATACAGGATGTTGTGAGAAAAGTGCTCCATAAACCTGAAAGTTCTTTCTCTATACATAAATGTGGTATTACTATAAATGAAGCTTTATGAATAAAATCAATGGAAATCTTCCAAATGACAAATCATCCTAAAAAACATTTTTAAAAGTGTGTATTTCACCCACAATAGATTACAAATATGTTTTCCTTATTCAATAGGCTCCTGCCTCCGGAATTTTCTTCCTAAGTTTGTCCTTACTATCTCTTGCATTTAAATATGCTATTTTTCATTTAAAAGAGATGGAGATAAATCAGAATAGGCAGAAACTATATGATCCTCAAAGCCACTAAATAAAATTTGGCTGTTTTTCTCCCTACTCTTTCCCTTCTAATTTCACATTTTTCCTTTTAAGGCTTATTATATAGGTGAACTGTCCTGGCAGGCAAGGGTGTATACTCTCTGGGGCCATTTTATCCCTGGGCTCAAAAACAAATGAGATCACTCAAGTGTACATTGAAATTTACTTGATTCAGTGCTTATAAAATTCATGAATATGGAAATGAGGGGAGAATTACAGCTGCCTGGAAGCAGAATTCTTCACCGGGCTGACCAGTATTCTTTGCTAGCAAAATACTCTTAAAATAAAACAAGTTATGTGACCCAGAGGAAGGAATGATTGTTGGTTGGTTACATACATATTTAAAGCGCTACACTAGCCTATTTATAATATAAAATAATCTCTTAAAATCATCCTAGTATACAACACAAAACACAGTTTGTATACTTTTAGTATTTTGTTTGGCTCACATAGTAGCAACATATATGGTAGACATAGAAGAGCTCTTAGACATAATCTACTTCCATTATCTCTTCTAGAGTGATACAAACCGAAGCCCAGAGAGACAAAATTATTTGTTGATAGTAAATGGCAGGTCCAGGATTCAAATTCATATCTTCCAACTCCAGACTTATTTCTACTACATCATTTGGTAGTACATACATTTTTCCCTAATCTATTGATTCATATCTTTTCATTGAGATATCATGGAAAGACCATATGACTTAAGAGACAGAAAACTTGGGTTTAAGTCCTGGCCTTTCCATTTAACAGCTATATGATTTGGAGCAATTCAATTAAGCTCCTTAAGCCTTAGTTTCTTCATCTTTAAAACAGAAATATTAGCACTATCCAGTTTATAAAATTGCTATAAGAATTAAGTGATATACTTCAACAACAATACTATATAATGATCAATTCTGATGGATGTGGCTCTCTTCAACAATGATATGAACCAAATCAATTCCATTGGTTCAAAAATGAAGAAAACCAGCTATACCCAGTGAAAGAACTATGGGAAATGATTTCAATATAATCACAATATAGCATTTCCACTCCTGTTTTTGTCTGCTTGCATTTTTGATTTCCTTCTCAGGTTATTTTTACCTTATTTCTAAGTCTGACTTTTCTTGTGCAGCAAAATAACTGTATAGATATATATACATATATTGTGTTTAACATATTTAACATGTATTGGTCTACTGCCATCTAGAGAGGGGTGGGGGGGAAGGAGGGGGAAAGTTGGAATAGAAGGTTTTGCAAGGGTCAATGCTGAAAAATTACCCATGCATATATTTTGTAAATAAAAAGCTATAATAAAAAAATTAAAAAAGAATTAAGTGATATAAGGCAGAATTGGGGCAAAAAAGAAGTTAGCTTTACAAGGACAAACAGGAAGATAGGGTTAAAAAAAATCTGTTGCTCATTTTTTTTTCTTTTCTTTAATATGGACCATAAGCTCAATATAAATGTGATGTAGTAGCCAAAAAAGCTAATGCCAGCATGGGCAGAATTAATAAGGGCATAGTTTTCAGGATCAGTTAAGTGATAATCCCACTTTACTTTGTTTTCATCAGGCCTCATTTTAAATATTTTGTTAAGTTCTGGGCACAGAAAGACATTGTAAACCAGAGAATGCAATCAGAAGGTGAAGATGAAGTTATATTAAGATCTGTTGAAAGAATTGCTAATATTTAGATTAGAGAAAACTCAGAGTGGTGTATAAATTCTTTCTCTTCTAATATTTGAAGGACTATTCTTAGAGGAGGAATTGAATTTGTTCTGTTTGATCTTTGGAGGCAATATCTGGTTCATAAAAGTTGCAGAGGCACATTTAATCCTGATGTCTGGAAGAAAACATTCTAACAGAACTGTCCAAAAGTGGATTGGTTGTCTCAAGGGGTGGTAGTTTCCCCTATTTGAAGGTCTTCAAATAAAGCATGGGAGATCCTTTGTTGGGTATTTTATAAGGAAGATTCCTTTCATGAAATATTTAGAGTAGGGTTTCTTAAACTTTTTCCACTCACAGCCCCTTTTCATCTGAGAAATTTTTACATATACATACACACACCTCAGAAATATATACCTAGGGTATATAGGTATATAAAATAGGTTTCCAAATCAAACATTTATTGAAATGAACCATAACTTTATGATTCCTGCATTCAGTGACCCCAAATGGCATTGTCAAACACACTTTAAGAAGCTTTCAACTAGAGGATCATTCAAACCCCTTCCAATTTTCAAATTCTGTAATACTGTGACTTTTTTCCATAAATTTACCATAAGGGGTCTCCCCAGTGTTGTGGGACATTTTCTCTTGCTATCATAAGGATATCAGTTTATTAATTAGTTATTATGTGCCAGTAAGTGTGCAGGGTACTTGTTATGCAAAAACAAACACACAAACACAAAACAGTTCTCATCCTCAAGGAGCTTACATGAAAGAGCTATGAAAACAAATAGATATGTATGAGTTGCTCATAACATTATCCCAGCTCTCACCACAGGACCATACAATCTTCTTTTTCAGTCATACATTTCTTTGATGACATCATTATCTGGTTCTTCTCTATAATTATTATCCTTCATTTATCGAAGCTTCAAGGATGGCCACTATCTAGCAGAAAAGATACACCTTGCAAACTGATATTTTTTTCTTAAGTTTTCCAGTAAAAATTTGTCAGGATTTCTCCTCAGTTAACTTCCATGATTACTTAGCAATAAGCCAACCATTCTAACAATCCATATAATAAAAAACAACAAAAGCATGAGAAAAAAAACAAAACAAAACAAAAAAACAAACCCAAACCCTGTTACTTAGATCATGACATGAGTCTGGTCAGTTTGTTAAATTAGAATCCATCTGACAAAGATACTATATATAGAAAATGAATAGGCCCAGAATCGAACTAGATGAATAGAATGGACTGTGTTTTCAGAAATTACAAGTTTCTAACAGAAAAGAAGATCTTTGTTGTTGTTCTTGAGGCAATTGGGGTTAAGTGACTTACTCAGGGTCACATAGCTAATAAGGATTAAGGTCAGATTTGAACTCAGATCTTCCTGATTGTGACAGGGCTAGTGCTCTATTCACTGTACCATATAGCAACTCTCAAGAACATATTTTAAAAACAAAAATTATCCTATTGGCATCTTAAGATTATTACAATTTCAGAAGAATCAAAACTTAGGTCTCTTTTTCTTTCCATCTCCAAGCTTAATACAATGCCTGTACTTGATAAATGCTTACTGGTTAGTTACAGGAGTGATCCAAAGGGTTATGACCATCAAATGATTCAACATTCGAAACTGATATGATTTTACTAGAGGAAATATTATTAAGAAAGAGGCATTACTATCTGCTTTGATGTTATGTTTTAACAACCAAAGAACTTTTCATTTGATTTGTAGCTCTCCTCAAGAACAGGAATTTTTTTAAGTGCTATTTCTCAACAGCATGTAAAAAAACACTTGTTGATTGACATCTGAATCCTTCTATATGTGTTGTATTTATTAGAATGTAAACTTTTTGAGAGCAAGGATTATTTTATTCTCCTATTTGGATCCTTCTTAGTACAGTGCTTAAAATTTTTTTCAATTGTTTTTAGTCTGTCTTTCCCTGGCCCTTTATTGCATGTAGTCTTTATTGCATTGTGGTTTGAAAAGGATGCATTTACGATTTCTGCTTTTTTGCATTTGATTGTGGTTTTTTATATCATAATCCATGATCAATTTTTTGTGTAGGTACCACGTACCTCTATTCCTTTCTATTCTTACTTATCTCTCTTCGGAGGTCTATCATATGTAAATTTTCTAAGATTCTATTAATTTTCCTAACTTCCTTCTTGTTTATTTTATGGTTAGATTTACCTAATGCTGAGAGGGGGAGGGTAAGGTCCTTCCACTATTATAATTTTTTAATCTATTTCTTTGTATAACTGTATTAACTTCTCTAAGAATTTAAATGTTGTACTACTTGGTGTATATATATTTAGCACTGATATTACTTTATTATTATGGAACCTTTTAACAAAATGTAGTTTTCTTATAGCTTTCAATTAGGTCTATTTTTGCTTTTGCTTTGTATAAAAATCAGAATTGCTACCCCAGCTATTTTTTTGCTTCAGCTAAAGTATAATATATTCTGCTTTTTTTTTTCCTTACTCTGTGTATATCTCTCTGTTTCAGATGTGTTTCTTGTAAACAACAAATCGTAGGTTTCTGGTTTTTAATCTGCTACCCACTTCCATTTGTGATTGTTAACTGTATTTCGCTCTATCCCACTATATCTACCTTTTTCCTCTTTCCACCTTGTCCCTGCTCACCAATGTTTGACAAATTCCTCCTTCCACTTGCTCTCCCTTCTATCCAGCCCCTCTTTTTTCTTTTTCCTGAGGCTGGGGTTAAGTGACTTGCCCAGGGTCACACAGCTAGGAAGTGTTAAGTGTCTGAGACCACATTTGAACTCGGGTCCTCCTGAATTCAGGGATGGTGCTCTATCCACTGAGCCACCTAGCTGCCCCCCCTTTTTTTTTTCTTTTCTCTTTCTCCTCCTACTTCCCTACAGAGTGAGATACATTTCTATATCCAACTGAATGTATATGTTATTCCTCTCTGAGCCAAAACTAATGGGATTAGGCTTCAAACAATGCTCATCCCTTTCCTTTATTTCCCTCTACTCTAATAGGTCTTTAGTACCTCTTCATGTGATCTAATTTACCCCATTTTACCTCATCTTTCCTCTTCTCCCACTACAATCCTTTTTCAATTCTTTTATGTCTTAAAAAAAAAAAACAAAACCATCATATCAAAGTAAATGTATACCCACATCCTTTGTCAATGTATACCCTCCTAACTATAACTCCTATCTTAATAAAAGATACAGTTCTCAAGAGTTACAAGTAACACCTTCACGTGTAGGGATGTAAACAGTTTAACCTTTAAATAATGTTTTTGTTTTCTTTCTTGTTTACCTTTTTATGCTTCTCTTGAGTCTTGTATTTGTCGATCAAATTTTCTGTCTTATTAATAAAAATGATTGAAAGTCCTCTACTTCACTGAAGATGCATTTTCTCCTCTGAAAAATGATGCTCAATCTTACTACATACTTGATTCTTGGTTGTAATCCAAGGTCCTTTACCTTCTGGAATATGATATTTTAGACCCTCTAATCCTTTATGGTAGAAATCCTGATAATCCCAACTATGGCTCCTTGACACTTGAATTGTTTTTGTTGTTGTTGTTTGTTTGTTTGTTTTATTTTTTCCTGGCAGTGGCTTTTAACTTGACCTTATAGTTCTGGAGTTTTATAATAGTTCTTGGAGTTTTCCTTGTGGAATCTCTTTCAGAAGATGATAGATGGATTTTTTTCAAGTATTATATTGTCCTTGAGTCCTACTACACCACAGCAGTTTTTTTTGATATTTTCTTGAATGTTGTTCAGGCTTTCTTTTTAGTCATGGCTTTCAGGTAGTGAAATAATTTTAAAATTGTCTCTCCTGGATCTATTTTCCAGGTCAGTTGTTTTTCCAATGACATAGTTTGCATTTTCTTTCATTTTTTCCATTTCTTTTTAGTTTGACTATTTCTTGGTGTCTCATAGTCATTAGCTGCCATTCGCCCAGTTCTAGTTTTTAATGTATGCCTTTTTTCAATTACCTTTTGAATCTCCTTTTCTGCTTGATTAATTCTACTTTTAAAGGTTCCTTCAGTAAATTTTTTTTTTTTTGCATTTGACTAATTGTGTTTGTAAGGAATTATTTTCTTCAGCCAATTTTTGCCCTTTCTTTTCCAAATTGTTGACTGATTCTTATATACCTTTCATTTATTTTCCCAACTTTTCTTCTACTTCTCCTATTTGACCTTTAAAATCCTTTCTGAGCTCTTCCAGAAAGACCTTTTGGGCTTGAGACCAATTCATTTCCTTCTTTGAGGTTTTACATGTGGTCATTTTGTTCTTTTCTGAGTTGGTGTTTTGGTCTTCTTTCTCACCATATAACTTTCTATGGTCAAGGTTCTTTTTTGTTTCTTTGTCATTTTCTTTCTTTCTTTCTTTCCCCCTCTATTTTGTGACATTTAAGTTCAGCTCTGCTCCTTTGGACAGGGAATATTGTCCCAAGCTTCTTGTGCCACTTTGAACTTTGGCTTTGAGCATGGGTGCTTCTGGTATTTGGTGACTTGCTCACAACACTAAGGGTATTAGCCTAACCCAGTCCTACCTGTTATTGCCTGGTTTCCTGGGCTGGCAATTTACCTTCTGAACTGGGACTGGAGGCTGCCCCACTTGTCTGCTTTGATGCTGTTTTACTGAGTCAGAACTGAGGATTTCAATTGTTGATCCACTGTGATTAAGGCTATACCACTGGCTTTTCCAGGCACCATTTGAGCTGAGATGGACACCCCTTTCACTCTAACGAGACTGACTTTTCTTGAAGTCTTTCCAAAAGCTGGAAAATTGTATCATTTTATCTCTTCTTATTCTTCCGTTATTCTAGACTCTCAGAGACTTGGTTTCATGTGGTTTTTGAGGGAAACTGGGAGAAATGAAGCAGCTTCCTGGCTTTATTCTGCCACCTTAGCACCATCTCTGGAAGTCCCTTAAAAATGTTTTTTGATTGACTTTTTTGAATACTCAACACTAGCATATAATAAATACTTAATAAATGTTCTTTTTTATTTATTCATGATGCTAGAGTAGGTAAATAGTATGTTAACAGTGTGCTAACGGAGGCTAGATTTGAGTTAAATACAATATCAAAAGCCTCTGTAATTTAATGCTAGCATATTTTTTTAGTCTCCACTCATATTCTTTAAAATGTGAACATATGGAAGCAGGAAATAGCATAGAGTTGAAGTGTAGCTATACAGTGTTGAAAGTGAGATATGTAACATACTGTGCAGACCTTAAAATACTAAATAAATGCTGTTAGTATCACTATTAAGGAAATTATGTGAATATGGGTGGAAAGATAATTTGAAACTGGATTATGGATGACCTTAAATGTTAGCTTAAGATATTTGCATTTCCATTTATAGTCAATAGGAAGTCATTGAAGGTTTTTGAATAGAGGAAGCAAATTGTTAGGCTCATCTTTTCAGATTATTTTGGCAGCTGAAGAGAAAACAAAAATAGGAGAAAAAGTAAGGATGTGATTAAAATAATTTGGAGCACAGATAAAAAGGGTATTAGCCAGAGTGGGTTTGAGGCAATGAGATGCCGTAGTGGACTGAAAATTGGAACAGAAATCAGAAAAAGTTGAAATTGAATTCTTGTTTGAATAGTACCTACCTCACAAGGGTCAAATGAAACATGGTATGTAAATTAATTTCCAACCTTAAAACACTATATGTTAGTTACTATTATCATTATTATTACTGTTAGATAACACCACTGTAAGTATAAACTAGAAGTAAATTTTGGTGCCTGAAGAGGACAAAATAAACTTTTAGCATATATAGATAGTGATCATATTTTTTCCCCAACAAAAATAATGGATAGTGGATATTTGTCTCACAGAGATTTCTTTAAAGTACTTTCTTTTTTTGACCTTCTTGGAAAATGTACATAATGACAAGTATTAGTCCATAAAGTCTTATAAAAGGAATCCAAAGTTTGAATTCTGCCCATAAAACCTTCTATTTGTCCAAGAAGACAGGTTCTCTCTGGATCTGTTTCTTCATCTTTAATAAGGACATAATTATTCTTGTATTACTGCTTAGAAAGTCTATTTCAAGAAGTGTAATTTTGTGAACTCAAAAGTATTATATCAATGTATCTCATCATAAGCTGTTTTTATTTTTTGGTCTAGATAAGTGTCTTCAAAAATGTATAGAAATCTCTGTATAGAACTCCTTCCATTGAGAAATGTGAAAGATGTTCATAGTCTTAGAGTGACTTAAGCAAAGGACAGTCTACAGTGGAGAAAGGAGGAATTTATGACCAAAGAAGAGATAGAGAATCTTTTGAAATGAAAAGAGGATAATTTTGATTACATTAAATTAAATTAAGTTTTTGTACAAACAAAAATCAATGCAGCCAACATTAGAAAGGAAGAAGAAAGCCGAGGAAAAACAGTTTTTATTAAAGCTTTTTTATTTTCAAAACATATGCATAATTGTCAACATTTACCTTTGCAAAACCTTGTGTTCCAATTTTTTTTTTCTTTACTTCTTCCCACCTCTTCCCCTTGATGGCAAATAATCCAATATATTAAACATATGCAATTCTTCTATACATATTTCCACAATTATCATGCTGCATAAGATAAATCAGATCAAAAAGGAAAATAATGAGAAAAAAACAAAATTCAAGCAAATAACAATAAAAAAGATGAAAAATACTATGTTGTGATCCAGACTCAGTACCCACAATCCTCTCTCTTCATCACAAGACCATTGGAACTGGCCTGAATCACCTCACTGAGCCAAGAACATCATAATTGATCATCATATTCTCTTGCTGCTGTTGTATACAATGCTCTCTTGGTTCTACTCACTTCACTTAGCATGTCTCTCCAGGCCTCTCTGAAATCATCCTGATGATCATTGCTTATAGAACAATAATATTGCATAACATTCATATACCATAACTCATTCAGCCATTCACCAACTGATAAGCATCTGCTCACTTTCCAATTTTTTGCCACTTCAAAAAGGGCTGCTACAGTTTTGCACACATAGGCTTTTTGGGGAAAAAACTTTTACACAGTGTTTCTGATAAAGATCTCATTTTTAAAATTTCTAAAAATCAAAAACAAACAAACAAAAAGGTTACAGAGAACAAATTCAAATTTTTAAGAATATAAGTCATTCCTCAATTGAAAACTGGTCAAAGAATCTAGTCATATGAAAAAATGCTCTAAATTGCTATTGATTAAAACAATGCAAATTGAGACAACTCTGAGCTGTTTCCTCACACCTACTACTGCTTAGAAGACAGGAAAAAATAATGATGACTATTTGAGGAGATGTGGGAAAACTGGGACACTAATACATTGCTTTTGGAGTTGTGAAATGATCAAACCATTCTGGAGAGCAATTTGGAACTATGTCCAAAGGGCTATCAAATTGTATTCCAAAAAGATAAAAGAGGAGAAAGGACTCACTTGTGCAAAATGTTTGTAAGCAGCTCTTTGTAGTGACAAGGAACGGGAAATTGAATGGATACCCAGCAGTCGATAAATGGCTGGATAAGTTATGGTTATGAATGTAGTTTTAGCTCTATAATAAATGAAGAGTAGGCTGATTCAGAAAAGCTATTGAAGCTAAGTGAAGTGAGCAGAAAACATGGAGAACATTGTACATAGTAACAACAAGATTATATGACGATAAACTGTGATGGACTTGGCTCTTCTCCACAACGCAGTGATTCACGACAATTCCAATAGATGTGGGATGGAAAATACCAGTCACATAGAGAGAGACTGAATATGAATCTAAGCATAATATTTTCAAGCTTTTGTTTGTTTCTTGTGTTTTTTTTCCTCTTTTAATTTGTTTTTTCTTGTATAACATGACAAATGTGGAAATATGTTTAAAAAGGATTGCACAAATTTAACCAATATTGCAGTGCTTGCTATTTTGGGGAAGGGGGTAGTAAAGCAGGGAGGAAGAAAAAATTGGAACAAAGTCTTAGAAAAATGAATGTTGGGGGCAGCTAAGTGACTCAGTGGATAGAGCACCTGCCCTGAGGTCAGGAGGACCAGAATTCAAATCTGGCCTCAGACACTTAACACTTCCTAGCTGTGTGACCCTGGGCAAGTCACTTAACCCCAGCCTCAAAAAAAAAAAAGAAAAGAAAAAGAAAAAAAAAAAAGAAAAATGAATGTTGAAAACTATCTTTTCATGTATTTGGAAAAAATAAAATACTATTTTTTAAAAGAAGAGTTTAGTCTTTGAAAGATGAGATAATATGCCCACAATTATAAGATTCTTATGAATTAAAGGAAAAATGTTCATCTTAATGACTGAGCCTAGTCTTATAGCCATTCTATTTCTCAGAGGCATCATAAGATATTCATATGTAGCTCTTACATTTAAGAACTAATATTTACATATTTTTTTATTTTTATATTACAACACATTTTAATTAAATTTCATTTTTAATGTACAATTAAGTTCAAATTCAATTGTTTTCTCTTCCTCCAAATTTCTTTTGTTCCCCTTCGTTGAGAGAAAAAAAAAAATCCACTCTTGTAACCCATGTTCAAACAAATTCTCACACTATGTCTAAAAATGTCTCATTCTGCATAAAGTCCATTGCCTCTCCAATAGGAGAGCAATAATTAGTTACTGCAGAGTTCTTAATATTTTTAAACACTATTCATTTTATACTGTTTTTAACTTGCTCTCTTGGTTTTGCATAATTGTGTTCATACCAGCCTCTGAAATCATCCTTATTAATATACATATTTTAAATAATTTTTAAATATGTAAAAATGTTTCTTCCTTGTCCTACTTCTGTTCCCCTATTGACAAAACCCTTGTATTAAATAAATACAGAAGTTCTCGCATTGGACATGTCCAAAAACCTAAGTCTCATTTTACATCTTCTTCGATCCCTTCTCTCTCAGGAACATGCTTCTTCGGGAGTGTTCTGGAATCATGGATATCCACAAAAAGAGCTGTCATAAATACATTTATATGACTGGGTCCTTTTATTCTTTATTGGATCTCTTTGGGAATATAAGTGGAGTAAGGGCATTGTTGGGTCAAAGGGCATGTACAGGTTAGTAACTTTGGGGCATAAATCAACAAATGTGGAGGGTTACATGTACACCTGGCGACTGCATCTGTCATCTAGAAATGCATTGGCCCCGCCCCTTTTGCTGACTCGGGCCTATGAGTTATCTTCATCTCATTAAGGATCTATTTTGACTCAGGTGACCAGTCCATCACAATTGTACTTTTAATAAATTTTAAATTCTCTTTCTCCTGACTTTTGCCCCAACACATAATTTCCCTTTCCGGGCTCCAGTCCCGCTCCCGCGTGGACAGATTTCTTTTTTCTTGGATATCCTCGGCCCTTAGAGCAACGTCTGGAACACTCTTAGCGCTCCAGGAATATTGTGGATTTACTTTTTTTGTCTCCTCACGTGCTTAATACAACGTCCACAAACTCAGTAAATCTCAATAAATGATATTGATAAACACAACGGAGTCCTTCATAAATGCGGATCCCGATTTTACAGTCTCCTCAAAATTTAGCGCAGGACCTGTCACACAATACGGGATTAATAAATGCATTTTGATTAACAGGTCAACTGGACCCGTGTACGCGGAAGCAAACCTTACACCGCCGCAGCTCCGAAGCTTCAGCAGCAGCCGCGGAGCGGGAATCCGACAGGCGGCGGGAGGAGAACGCTGCGTGCGTCGGGACGCCGGACGTATACGTCGCTCCGCGCGCGCATGCGCACTGTGGCGCGTGGCCGTCCCGCCCACTCCCGCTCTTGGGGTTACGGTCCCAGGCAAAACTCCCGCGCGTTCAGGTGGGATGGGCGGTTGCGGGCTTGGCTAGAGGGGCGTCCTCGCTCCGGATTCCAAACTGAGGTGCGGTGGATTCGAGGAGCCCCCGACTCTTTCCCACCACACGGTTTTCTCACTGGGTCCCCCTCGAAAGGGAGATAGGTAGGTCTGAGAAATATCTGCCGTGCAAGATGGCAAACTAAATTCCGTCGCTGCTGTCTTCTTCCCGGGGAAACTGAGGCACGGACAGCGGGCGGCCGGGTAGGGATGCCGTGTTCTCCCCGGCCTTGGGTCCCCATGGGAAGCGCTAGCCCTGAGGGGCTGGCTATGCGGGTTGATCCCTGGCGCGGGCAGCGCTAATAGGGCGCTCCCCAAACCCCCCCACGGAGCTAGCTGGGTAGGGGGAAACGCGGACCCCAAGGGCAGCGGGGAGCAGCCACTTAACCAGTCTAGTGACTTTCATTCAACTTGGGCCAGGGATGGACGCAAAGCGTCAGTCATGAAGCACTTATTAAACGCTGACCTGAGTGCCGTGTGCTGGGTGTAGTCAAACAAGCAAAAACCCCAGGCCCTGCCCTCTGTGAGTCTTAGTTCTCCTGGTGGCCTAAGAGAGAAGGCCCGAGGGGGGGGATTAAAAGGCAGGACTTGGCTTTAAAGCCTTCCCCTCCTTACTTCATGCACTTAGACTTGGAGAAGTCACTCTACGGCGTTGTGCCTTAATTTCCTCATTTGTAACATGATATTAATTGGCTCCTAGTCTTTGATCTCCGTTTGAATCCTAGCGCCCCATTTGTTGAATAGAATTTAACACGTATTGAGGGCTTGCTGTGTGCTAGGCTCCGTACTAGTTTGGAATACTAACCGCGCCCTCGTGGAGCGTATCGTCTACTGGTTACGGGCTTCCCTGGGCTTCTTGTGACCCTGTGCACATCACCAAACCTGCTCGGACTTTAGATTTATCTTTGTATAAAACAGGTTAAAAAGTTAAATGTTTATCGCGAGGCCTTTTCTAATTTGCAATCTCCCAGACCTGTCCAGAGACCTTACTGTATAAGGTACTGGGTTTTGTGGAACTTGAAGTAGCATCAGGTATGGGCTATCCTGTACTACGGAGGGGTTATATGGGGGGGGAGGTCACTACGGAAAATTGAGAGGGGGACTTTGGACTATTGAGTGATGTAATGGAAAGAACATTGGATTTGTCATTTGGATGATAAGGCCACTGACTGGTGTCTTAAGCTCCTTTTGACTTAAGGCAGGGGTTCTCACACTACTGCCCAGGGGCGCTGAGGATGGTTATGGGCCGCCAGGTTATGGCTGATGGGCTGAGGGGCGGAGACAGGATGAGCTTTTGTTTTTTCTATAGTCCGGCCCTCCCACAGTCTGAGGGACAGTGAACTGGCCCCCATTTAAAAAGTTTGAGGACCACTGTTTAAGGCATGATTCCCCATGTTTTTGTTCCATGAATTCCTTTCATATCCCTCCTCCCCCCCAAGTATTATACACTTCTAGGGTAATTTAATATGCTGTTTTAGATTTATGCATGAAGTGCTTACAGTCACTTAGTTTGTAACTTTTACCTCTCAAAATTCCAAATTCAGAAATTCAGTTCTTGAAACATACATGTAATTGTCATTAGGGAAATATATTTGTAATATAACTGGAAAGTTGTTTACTGTTTAACACTGTAAAATAATTTTTTTATCAGGGACCCTTTGGATGATCTTTGCTAACCCCTAGACTGTGTTAGGAAAATGGCATGATCAGATCTGAGATTTAGGAAAATCATTTTAGTCCAGGGGTGGGAAACCACTTTTCTACCAATTGCCATTTGGCAGGCTGAACAGAATTATCAACTTACAGAACTCAAGCAGTGGGAGTAGTTGGACCTAGCTTTCAGCTCTTCATATCCTGCAGTTGCCTTAGCAAATGATTTATTGGACCTAACACGGCCTGTGCTGGAGTTCCCCACCCCAATTTTAGCTAATATTTCAAGGATGCTTTGGTCTCTGCCTGGGAGACCAGTTATCAGGCTGCTGAAATATATTTATCAGGGGAGTGATGATGAGTGTTTGAACCAGGGGAGGTGATCTTTGTGAGTATAGTGAATGGTATTAGAGGAAAGGAATTGAGGAAAGTCCATTGGATTTTGCAATCAAGAGAGGTATTTAAGTTGGTAACTTGGAGAAAAATTTAAAAGAAAAAAGACTAAAATTTCACTCTAAGGATTAAGAAATAAAATCAATCCAAGATAGCTTTTTCTTGGTATTTGGCTCTGTTTGGGAGGTGGATGGAGAAAGATAGCTAATAGATTAACTTGAGGGGATGGGTCTTTTTAAAAAGCAGACAATTATTCTGGCTTTAAATATCTTTATGACTAAGCTAAATTATTACTCTATCGCCATGATTTTCTGCAATATTCATAATTAATTTCCATTTCTTTTCAATAATTATAATCCTATGTGAGATGACCTGAGAGTGATTTGGAGTGTAAATTAAATGTATGACATAATTTGCTGATTTCTACCATGCTTTAGTTATAGTTTAGGCAGTAATTAGGCAAATCATCCAACATTGTGATTTCACTTTTTTACTTAAGGAAACAAAGTAATAGATGATTAGAGTGAACTTAAGTTGGCTTTATGGTAGGTTTCCATAGTATAACATCTTACATGTAATACATATCTAATAAATATTTAGTTGAACATGCCAATAAGCATGTGGAGGTAGGCATAGTATCATGCAGTCCACTACTACAGAACTCTTGATTGTCTCCCTGGTATCCCAAAATAGTTGCCACACAAAGAATAGGAAAAAAAGATAGGAAATGCCATTCCATGCTAAATTAATTTTTAATATTTCTCATTATAGATTATGTTATCTTTATTTTTTTATGATTATATGTCTTATATTCCAATCCAACTCTAATTTGAGAGAACTAGAATATAGCCAAATAACTTATTTGTATTTTGTTTAAACTGAGATCTGATGTTAGGCATTTCTCCATATAAGAGTTTAAATTAAAGTTAACTTCACTATGTGAAGAGTGCCATTTATCTGCTGGGTTTTTGTTGTTTGGTTAGTTTTTCTTGCTTTAGGTCTGTGATTTTATTAGTATGGAAACTCCCAATTACAGACTGACATTTTCTATTATAGTTTTAGAAAAATATCTAGTGCATTAAGGTGCATTAAATGATTTTACTAGTTTTTGTGATCACAGGCATGTGTCAGAGGTTAAGTCTAGAATCCAAACTTCAGAGCTGGCTCTCTACTATTTTGTCTCTCAAAATACAAATTAGGTAGTAAAGGAATTTTAGTTTTAAAATGTGTTTAAGATTCTTTATAAAAATCATTTGATAGTGACTTTTACTTTTTTTTTTTTTTTTTTAATCTATTAGAGGGTTTATCATGAGGATCAGTGAGATAATGTGTATAATGCATTTGGTAAAAAGTTCCTCTTGTAAATATTTGTGATTAATACTGATGCTTTTTATTTTTTCTTATCTTTTTAATAGAACCTCCAAAATGCAGACCCCAAGCACTAGGTCTCTGCATTTGAGTGAATGGCAGAAGAATTACTTTGATATCACCTCTGGCACCTGTACTCCAAGCCAGAAGGCAGATGCCTACCGTGCACAGATTTTACGCATTCAATATGCATGGGCAAATTCTGAAATTTCTCAGGATTGTGCTACCAAACTTTTTAGAAAATATGCAGACAAATACTCTGCAATTATCGACTCTGACAATGTAGAGACTGGCTTGAATAACTATGCAGAAAACATTTTGACCATGGCAAAATGCCAGCAAACTGACAGTGGCAAATGGCAATCTGGATTAACAATAAATAATGTTTTCAAATTAAATAGTGTGCAAGAAATGATGCAGGCTGGCAGAAAGTTCAAAGACTCTCTCTTGGCTCCAGCAGATGCATCTGTAGTAATTCATAAAGGGGTCAGTGCCTTTGGTTTTTCTAAACCCAAATCTAATTGTACAGAACAGACAATCAGCACTCCAGAGAAACCAATGTCCTTGATTCACCCTCAGAACAGTCAGTTGTCTATCATGACCAAAACTACAGGTGATTTTCCTGCATCCTCTATGCCTTTAGATGAACTGCCCAGTGCAAAGGTCCATGTTGCTCCATTATTTGGAAATGTCAAAATGACAGGGGATACTACCAAAGCCAATACAGTAGCATTAAATGTGTCATCAAATCAATCATTTTTTCATTCTGGACATGGAAATCCAAGGAAAAAAAAGGCTTTTTATGATTCTGGCAGTAATGGTACTGAAGCGCTTTCTGATCCCACACTGAACAAGACTCTTGATAATGCTGAAGCCACTGGCCACAGGGATGAGAACAGCCTGTCTAGTTTTAAAACTGCAAAAGAACAACTATGGATAGATCAACAAAAGAAAAACCACCAATCCCAGCGTGCACCAAGCCTTTCATATGGTGGAGTAAAAAAATCTCTGGGAGCTGGCAGATCTCGGGGCATATTTGGCAAGTTTGTTCCTCCCCTAGCCAAACAGGATAGTAGAGATGAGAAAGTAGGAATACAGTGTAAACCTCAGGGGGCTGGGCCTACAGAACCAGCTCATCCAATTGATGAACGTTTGAAGAATTTAGAGCCAAAGATGATTGAACTTATTATGAATGAGATCATGGATCATGGCCCACCAGTAAACTGGGAAGATATAGCAGGAGTTGAATTTGCTAAAACCACAATAAAGGAGATAGTTGTGTGGCCTATGTTAAGACCAGACATCTTTACTGGATTACGAGGACCTCCCAAAGGGATCTTACTTTTTGGTCCTCCTGGAACAGGTAAAACTCTAATTGGCAAGTGCATTGCAAGCCAATCGGGGGCAACATTCTTTAGTATCAGTGCTTCTTCCTTAACTTCTAAATGGGTGGGTGAAGGGGAAAAAATGGTCCGTGCCCTGTTTGCTGTTGCAAGATGTCAACAGCCAGCTGTCATATTTATTGACGAAATTGATTCCTTGTTGTCACAGCGTGGAGATGGTGAGCATGAATCTTCCAGAAGGATAAAAACTGAATTTTTAGTTCAGTTAGATGGAGCAACCACATCTTCTGAAGAACGTATTTTAGTGGTTGGAGCAACTAATCGTCCACAAGAAATTGATGAGGCTGCTCGGAGAAGATTGGTAAAGAGATTATATATTCCACTCCCAGAAGCTTCAGCAAGAAAGCAAATAGTAAAAAATCTGATGGCCAAGGAACATTTTTGTCTTACTGAGGAAGAAATATCCCTTATTGTTAAGCAATCTGATGGATTCTCTGGGGCAGATATGACACAGCTATGCCGAGAAGCTTCTTTAGGTCCTATCCGAAGTTTACAGACAATTGACATTGCCACAGTCACACCAGACCAAGTTCGACCGATAGCTTTTGTTGATTTTGAAAATGCTTTTCGAACTGTGCGCCCAAGTGTGTCTCTAAAAGATTTGGAACTATATGAAAACTGGAATAAAACTTTTGGTTGTGGAAAGTAAATGAATGAAATAAAACTCAAGGCAGCTATGTAATTCATATTTTTAAAACTTGGGAACCAAAAATAGTTATTTTTTGATAAATTTGAAGTCTTTGGTATCTTGAAGAAAGTAGAATGCTTGTTCCTTATGTCCGACATTTTCCATGATGGAATATCCTGTGCTGATTTTGATATAAATGTTAAATGATAAAGTTCACTTGCCCAAAATGAGAATTAGATTTATCTGGTTTTGAGGTTTTAATTAAAATGATTTTTGAAAATCCAGAGATTGCATTTGTGTATGAAGCTTTCCTGCAGTCCCATCTATCTCATGTTTAGGAATGGAATACCATTTTGGAAGGTCTTATTCTTTAATGTCTTCATGGAGTTATAAAATTTAGATATAAAAAAGCTGAGAAACTCAAAATCACAAAAAACCTTACTCACCTAAATCTATACCAGCCATAAGTTTTGGATCCTACAGTTTATAACCCAACCTATATTTCTGTTTTCTTCTCTCAGCATGAAGGACTTAAAAAGATCAGATTACTTAATATTATTTCTAGGGGCATGTGGAATTTTATTTTTGCTGCAATTGCTAAGTGTTGGAAAAGAAATAAAATTTTTCTATAGTAAAAATATGTAATTGATAGCAAGGAATGTTTTGGAATTACAACTTTTTTTAGTGTGACATGATAAAAATACATTGAAAGTGGTCAGTACTTGTAAAAATATTTTGTAAGATATTAGTAATTTGTAAGAAAATCTTTTTGACACTTTTTATACCTTGTAATAGTATTTTTCAGAACTAAATATTTTGTATATCTTTTGTAATGACAGATTAAAAACCATTTTTTCTATATGTTGTGTGAATTTTGGTATAAGGTAGAACAAAAAAATTGAATCTGTGAAAAAATTACATTTTAGTTTTTAAAAATATCCCCTGCCTTTTTTTGTTGTTGTTGCTAAGTTATTTGGTATTTTGTATTAGCAAGTATTTTTAGATGACATCAAAACTTTATACTTGTTGATAAGTAATCAAGTTTAAAAAACTAGATTTTTTTGGATGGACAAAAAGAAATAAAGTATGAACCAAACTGGAGTCAACATAGAAATCTTGACATTCTGAATGAAGAAATGTTTTTATTGCTATTTGTGTACTTAATGGAGTCATTTCCTTCCCTCACCTTCCTCCACTGGGATTAAACCCTCCCTTGTGAACAAAACAAAACAAAAAACAATAAGCAAAAATATTTGATACTGAAACTTTTTAACAGGATATCCAATATCATTTTATAGTAGCCACTTCTGCCACAAGTTATGTGATGTATTCTCTTCATTCTTTTTCTATTACTCCAAGTTTAATTTTCTTTTTGTGGTTTTTCATTGCATTGTTGAGTCATTGTGTGTGTTGGTTCAAATTTTGCTTTGCATCAATTTCATTTTCCCATTTTTCTTTTAATTCTTCATATGTGTTTTTTTTTTTAAACTAATCAATAATCATGATATACATAAACCAGAAATTTTTAAGCTATTCTCCAGACAATAGACCGGTTTCCAGTTTCTGGTTCAACCACAGGAAGTATTGCATTGACTATACTTTATCTTTGACTTTTATGTAGTAGTTGTTTTACACTTTCAATCAAAATCAGTGACAATATACCATTTCACAACTCCAATAGCTCCCCCCTCACACTGAAATTGACTATTCCTTTTTGCTAGTTTGCATGGAATGAAACTGAAAATTTTGATTTCCATTTCTTCTGGTTTTAGGATTTTAAGAGTATGTTGAAGATTATCTATTACCCGGGCATCTCAATGGCATGCTGCTGATCTCCGACTTAGTTCTCCTGGATCTTAGCATCCCATATCCTAAGTCTCAGAGATCTGACTTTCAGTCTTTTATCTTGTCTTTCTCAGACCAAGGTACAATAAAACTAATGAGCTTTATGAAATGTTCTATACTCTTAGAATCCTACATCCAAAGAAGGTAAGGTAAAAGGTAAATTTTCATTTGAGGGTAGTTTAGTCATTGAATTTTGTGCTTTTTTCCATCATTTCTATTTTGTCTCCTGTTTTCTTATTTCTGTGTACTATATTGATTCATGTAAGTCCCATGCTTGTCATGATTTTTGATAGTTGATATGAAAGTGATATTTTACAGTCATGTCCTAAGTTTAGCCTTTTGATGAGCATATTACTGTGTCTGGGGGCAACTAGATGGTGCAATGGATAGAGTAATGGGTCTGGAGTCAGAACACCTGAATTCAAATTAGTCACAGATATTAATTGTGAGGCCCTAGGTAAGCTAACCTGTTTACCCCAGTTTCCTCATTGGTTAAGTGAAGATAATAACAGTATTAATTTCCCAGGCTATTATGAGGGTCAAATGAGATAACTAAGTATTCAGTGCCTGGCATATAGTACCATATAAATATTAACCATTATTATCCTCTTCCCAAATTGAACAATTTCCATAAAATGACATGCTATCCAGCTTCTTTTAGTGTCTTTCTCATTGATAAAGCCATATTATCTTAGACTACTTAGGATAATGATAGTGCCAAAGACTGTTGGTGAGAATTTTCTGGGTCTGGATAAGTAGCTGTGGCTCCTTGAGGCAGAGGTAGGGTCTGCAACATCCTTAGAGTGGTTGCTGAATTTTATCTATAAAGGGTGATTTTTCTGAATGAAGGATAGGGGAGGAGAAAGTAAAATAAAAAGCATGGGGATCTGTGCTCTAGGTTCTCTTAGGCTTGCTTGCCTACAGGTGACATCAGTGAGGAAAACAAGTGGATAAAAAATGTGTACTGGCTAGTCCATGATCTTATTGTGTCAACTCATTATACTGTTCTGAAAATTACTTGTAATTTCATTGATAAGAAACTACTGGATGAAGTCCTGTCAGTGCTGGTTGGTACCTTCTCTCCAGGGCAGCTAAATGGCCCAGTGCCTAGAGCACTTAGTCTTGAGTTGTTAAGACCAGACTTCAAATCTGGCTTCAGAAGCCTCAGACATTAGCTGTGGGACTATCATTTAAACCGATTTGCCTCAGTTTCCTCATACGTCAAAGGAATTGGAGAAAATGACAAGCCACTCCAATATTTTTGCCTAGGAAATCTAAGTGGGGTTACTGAATTGGACTACTGAACAACAAAGACCTCTAAGTTGCAGTCTTAGTTGCCTAGAGCAAAAAGGTTAAGTGATTTATATAGGGTCACCTAGCCAATATGTGTGGTCTCTCTTCCTTTTCCTCTCCTAGTAGGATTACCTTTGGGAACTAAAAGACATCTTTTTTTAATATTCTGGCAATTCCAGCCACATTTTAAGTAGGGAGGCATTAGCATATCTGCATTGGTAGAGAAAATTTTCTCACTGGCAACTCCCTACACTGATGAAATTACAATTTTGGTTTTTAAAAAAATCTTATTCTGTATTATTAAATCATGGAATATAAAATCTCCAAAAAATTCAAATTGTGAGACACCACAAAATGGAGAGACTTTTGGCTGCAATAGATTACAAAGTAAAAATTGGATAACAGTGACATAAAGAATATGAACAATCAGAAAAAAAGAAATGGATCAAATAGGAACAAGAGATCACTGATGAATAAAGTGCTCTATTGAGAACTTGTGGAGGCTTTACAAGGAGAGATTGGTAGATATAGAATAGGTTGTGATATGCTGGGAGGATCCTCATCTGTGTGATCACATTAAAAAGTTATATATTATATACATATATATATAAGGTATATGTATATTACAAATAGATGTTATACATTTACATTATAAATTGTGCGAGTTAATTTTCTCATGGATAGTTTTACTTCAACCTTTAGCCTTGTGGTTTACCTTGGAACACTAATTTTTGCATAATTGAATGTATCATCACTTCTTCATGGAATGAAAATGTCTCTTGGTAAACTGCATCTCTTCCCCCCATTCCATTTCCATTGCTTCTATTATAACTGATTGATTATTCTACAGCATTTTAAAATTGTATTAATACGTTTGTCATTTTTGATATTTATGTTTTGTTAAATCCATTTTTCCCTTCTTTGGTTTTTCTGTTTGCTTAAGGAAGGTTTTCTTATGGAAGTAATATGTAGAATAGTGTGACTATCAGGTTAAAAAAAAGTCTATAACATTATAATGCATTATTATAAATGAAATTCAGTTTAAACATTTATTGAAAAAATCTACAACATGTGAAACATTCTTCCAGGCCCTTAAAAAGGGAAAATACAAAGATGTGTAAGACACAGCCCTTACCCTCAAGGTTCATTTTGAAGAGGACCAATGACTTTCTGGGTCTTGTTCTTGAATTGGATTTACCTGAGGCAGAGTTGTGTAAAGTCATCAATATCTCTGTTTCCAAGTCATCAAAGTCCAACAGCAAGACAAAAGTCAGGATGACTAGGAATGGCCTGGGATGCAGAGAATTATCTGGGTATCTTTGATGTTTGACCACTCTCTAAGCACTGGCTATGTTCATGTCCAGTTACATCTTCCTATTCCACGGAGAAAAGTCTTCACATGTCTGGAAATGACATCCCTCTAATTCATCAATAGGTTTGAGCCCTGTCAGTTATCCTCAACCTGATTTAGCCTGTTTGTTGAGATTTTAATGGGGTGTGTAGCTGCTACACATACAATATCTTCTTGAAGCCACAGGTGAGAGTTAGGTAACAGATGAATCCCCTGTAAACAACTCATCAAAGCCTCACACCAGACATGCTAGACTATTCACAGAATGAAATTTGCCCTCCAAAAAAAAAAAATTTTTTTTCCTTTTTTTTAGATAAAAAAGTCATAGAATAAAGTAATTTACCTTGCCCATTACCTCTTGGAAATTAAATTCCACAATACTTTCCAAATCTGGAATGATAGAAATATTTATTAATTATCCTCCATATCTATAAAGACATTCATTCTTTTACCCTTTTATTTAAAATAATATTGAATGGATTTTCCCTGGATAGTTGAACAATTCTTTTTGATAGTGGACAGGTTGAGTTTGTTGAAAAGAGAGCAGGGCAGAAAGGAGGTAGTTGTGAATTTCAATCTTTTATCAGCTACAGTATGTGATATGAATCAATAGGGCAGCAAAATATTTTGGAAGAAAAGTAGGCATTCTTGTGCATATTAAAATGATGTTAGAAACCCACTGATAAAAAAAAAAAACCACAAACAAACATGTCAATATAGTGAAAAACTTGTCCCATCGTTGATCACTTTTATAAAGGATTTAGGCTTTATTTAAAAGCAACCATCATAGAAATCACTGTCCAGGATAGTTATTCATCCAATTGTAACATGAGCTTGATCATCATAATTGCCTTAAAGTAACTAAAAAGTGAATTTAGGTTCGAAATTCTTTATAAGAACCAGAATTTCCTGAAATTCATTTTTACAAAGGAATCTGTGCCAGTATTCCATTAGTTACTGAAGAATTGGATAAATTCTATTATTCAGGATTCGGTTGAATTGAACATAATGCTGAACATGTGGGGGAAAAAAATGCAGTGCCAATGTGTGTGTTTCATGAGTTAATGTGATGATGCAACTTCCAAAATGGAAGACAAGCTTCTGGAAACATAATTTCACAAAATACAGAAAATTGCTACAAACGAGGGCATGATTGCAATTTAAAGGAAATGGAGCAGATAAATCTCTTTTAATGGTTTGGCTTAGTAGATGCAAGAAAAAAAAAAAAAAGTACTCCATTATTTATTCCTTTTGGCTGGCTGAACTTATCAGGGGGATAACCCACAGGACGTCTAGTCTCTGGTCATGCACATAAAATTGAAAAATTCCTTTTTCCCCCCTCTGAAACCATTTTGGTAGTTTATAAAGATTTATGTTACTTAATAATTAAGATAATTCAGGAAGTTGTTTCTCTTTTCCTTTTTAATTGTTTCCTACATCCTAGTCAAATGAGTTCTAAGACTTTATAGATAGTGATTTCACTAAAACAATTAGTTGAGGAATAACTAGGATAACTTAGAAGGGGCAGAAAAAAAGATCATAGATAAATTAGAATGGATTTTAGGGATCAGCTAATCAAATCTCATTTTATAACTCAAGAAACAGATATGGAAAAGGAAAAGTGAATTACCCAAGATCTGCTTGATATGACTCCCTTAGTGATTGTCAGAAAAGAAAGCAAACTGAATCTGACTAAACCCAGTACTTTTGAAAAGGTTATAAGTGGTCTCAAGTCAGTTAAAGTGACTTTTCTTTTTTTAGAGACCTCTGAAATCTTATCATCTGTAATGTAAACTATCTATAGGCTTTGAACAACTTAATTTAGTAGAAAAGACTTTCCCTTTGGATCCATCTTCTATAGAAATGACTAAAGGAATCAAAAGTTAGAAATGAAATTTCTTGAGAAACTTTTTCAAATTTTAAACATTTTTAAAAAATTTATCCAGAACAGAGATTCTTAACTTTTGGGTGTTTTGTGGACTCCTTTGAAGTATGCAGATTCCTCAGAATAATTTTTTTAAATAGATAAAATAAAAGGAATATTGAAATGCCATCAGAATATTAAAAGTTCCAATTTCATGGACACCAAGTTAAAAACACCTCTTAGAGTATGATGGATAAGACTTAGTTCACAGAGATATGTCTCTTAGTATGATCATAGGATTTAGCACTGAAAAGCAATTTAGAAATCTGTCATTTGACAGATGAAAAAACAATTTATATAATTTGTTCAGGATCCATGGGTTAAATAAGTTAGAAAGACAAGGTTTGAATTTGAGCCTCCTAATTCTAACTCAGTACTCTTTCTTCTAGTTATGGAATAATTGCTTTGTTTAGAAAGAATATGCATAAGACACACATACACACATATATTCTAAAGTTATGTTTTTCTCACATCCTTCTGATTTGCATCTAAGTCAGGTGCTTATCAATCAGATAATTTTTAGGCTCTTTTTTTTTTTCTTAAACTATTTGATTTATATTTGTTATACTTCTATACAAAATTGTTAGATTGGGTATCTATTCCTGTTCTTTAATCCAATCCTAATAGGTGAAGTTGGAGTTGACTTAATTGTATATTACATCTTATTATTTTAATTTATTCATTTTAACTTTGCTCTAGCAAGTTGGGAGTTGGACTTAGCACAGACAATTGATTTAGGAATGTCACAATCGTAATGAACTATTTTTTATTTGTTAAAATGTATTCAATTTCACTTTGTATGATGTCACTCTGATTCTATGCTTGACATGTCTAGTGTTTCTGTATATTTTCTGGAAGAAAAGGTGTGAAGCTGTTGTGTGGTCTACAAGTTTTTGGCCACTCATTTTCCACATTTTTAATTTTTAATTTTTAATCCATATTTTCCACAATTTTTTTTTTTTTTGCTTTTCTTTCCCATTTGTATTGAAAAAACTGCTTGTCAAAGTTGACATTAATTTAATTTAGAGCATCTTATCAAATCCATAGAATTTTTCTTTCTCTTCTTTGCAACTGATTATGGGAAAATACCCATTTATTTTTCACTTTTCTTTTTGCTAATACTAGAACACTACGATTATGAGATGATCAAATAAACCATGAAATGTTTCTTTTTGCCTTTGGGCTTTTGATACAGCAAAATCTGTAACAGCTTTTATTTGTATCTCTCTTTAATTAGACCATGTGAACCATCTTTCCATTTAGATGCAAATCTCTTCTTTTCTAGTTTTCTTTATAGTAAAACTGTCATTTGATAATATTCAGTTTTTCCTGAAGTATGTTAACTTTTAAATCATTGGGCATAGTCTATATACACTCTACCTCCTTTACCCTCATTTTGCCACCAATTTCAAAAGCAGAAAGGGGCCAAATAAGAACATTTTGTATTTTTATTTTTGTTTCATTCACTGCTATGGATAAGGACTCCTGGTGATGAACTTCTTTGCACTTTAGCTAGGCTAGTCCTAAAAAGAGAGACACATGTTATTGGACCATACCCTAATTACTTCCATTATGGTAGAACCTGAAAGAACTAGAACTCCACTGGCAAAGCATTTGAAAATCCAGGATCATCTCCACAAAAAGATGAAGCATCAAGCATAGGACTTTGTGGAGGAAGTAATATAGATTATTTTTATTTTTACAGATTAGAAAAGGTTATGTGACTTGTTTAGGGCCACATAGATAATATATGTCAGAAATAGTATTTGAACAAATATATCTTAACCCAAAGTTTATCATTTATTTGTACATTATGCCCCTGTTCAATATTGAACCCATTAATTGTCAAATGTCAACCAAAGGAGGTCAGAATTTAAAGATACAGTATTTCATTTATTTAAACTTATTCTTTTTGTAAGTTAAACAATTGAGACATGTTTAGGTTAAATGTCCTGTCTAAAGTGAACTTAGTTCTCCTCAACTTCTGTAATGCTGGAGAAACTGAGCAAGATGGAGATTAGAGAACAATTTAATAGTTTATTTAATGGAGAGATTTACTGGGACCAAATGGATCCATGATTTGGTCCCAGGGCTGAACGATAGTCTCAAAGAATCCAGCCCTGAATGTCTGATAACAAGATTCTTTTATAGGGTCACAAGAACAATGACCTAATGGGGGGAAAGTACCTGGATGAGGATGACCTAATGGGGGGGAGGAACCTAGGATGAGGATGACATAATGGAGGGAGGTACTGGAGAGGCTCCTGATATTCTAATGATGTCTAAAATGGATAAAGACCTTTATCCCATCAAACAGTTAAGAGGGAATGACTATAGCCTAGGGTCTAAGATATAAGACCTTTATCCTAACTTAGGGGGAATGGCTATAACCTGAGGCAGAGTAGCTGAATAGGACAATTAGGGGGAAAGATCCACATTAAAAGAGAACTGTGGCACAACACTTCCAGGTATCACTGATTTACAATCTAATGTTCTTCACAGTGTTCTATTTAATTTATTGTTCTATTTCACCCCTATTTCCATCCATATCAGAGTAAAAGTGATCTCCTTTTCTGAGCTTTCTTAACATTTTGTACTTCTAACTCATGATCACTACCAATGACATCTCTTCAAGTCAGAGAAATGACTTAGAGTAGGGCTTCTTAAACTTAAACACAAGTGAAAACTTGTGACCCATTTTGTCTTGAGAAATTTTTATGTGATTGTGGACATATAGCCTATAAGATAGATATACAAATCAAACATTAACTGATAAGAAATCATAATTCAGTTACATGATCCCAGAGGGGCATGATCCACACTTTCATTATAACTCCTTCCCCAGAAAAAAAATCATATAACCTTTTGGGCAGTGCAGTGGACAGATTGGGGAGAAAAAAAAGAACATGATACCCCCAGAAAAGTAGACACCAAAACCCCCCTAAGAAGGTAGTCAGGGAATTACACAAATGTGCAGAGGTAGGAAGGACTGACTAGAAATTCTCCATTGGTTGTCTAGCAATTCCTGCAAACTTGCCTTAATTTGTCCTCACAAATTCTCCATAGTATACAATATGCCACAATCACTTCCCCATAGAATGTAATCAAATAGTGGAATGGAAATTTGTACTTTGAAATGCAAGACTCAAGAGAAGCATGAAAAGGTAAACATGAAAGAAAAAATCAAGAGACAATACACTTAAACAATTTACCTTTCTTTTTGGAAAGATAATACTTGTATCTCCTAAGAACTTTATGATTAGGGGCAGTTAAGTAGACAATTAAAAGGAATTTACATAGCAAGAAGATGCACCAAAGTTTGCTGCTGAATCCAGCCTATGCTGGATTGTGCTCTACTCTCACCTAGGGAAACAGAACTTTCCAAAGATATCTTTGGCTAGAAAATTTTTTCACCTCCTTTTGTTGACTCTGCTGCTCCAGAATTTATTTTTTAGGCATTATTTTAAAGTTCTTTGGAAGGGAATTTGGGATAGTGGAAATAAATGCCTTCCTTTTCTCTGCCATCTTAGTTCTGCCCAGACATTCATTATTTCTTACAGCACAGCAGTATTTCATTACATTTATGTACGATAATTTATTTAATATTTTCAGTGGACTTTTTCTCTTAAAAAAAAAGGTGCTACATATAGACTAATACAGTTAGATAATTCTTGGAATATATAGCTTTCTTCATGGCTTAGTTCCTATATTTTCTAAAGTAAGTTCTTCTGGTCCCCCAAGTTGATTATACTCATTCATTCCTCAAAGTAGTATTAATTCTTGACAAAGCACTTTTTAGGTGATTATTATGTGTCAAACAGCTCTAAGTCATGGAGGTAGAAATAAAAAGTGAAATAATCCCTGCCCTCTGTAATTTTCATTTTAAATCGGGAGAAAAGAGCCATAAGAAGATTCAGCCCCAGGGTAGATGGTAAGGCAAAGTGGTCTATTTATGTGTTACCTCTCCTCTAATAGAATACAAGCTCCTTGAAGGAAAGAGATTTGTTTTTGTTTTGTTTTGTTTTTCTTATAAGTCCCTATTTACCTATCAACCACTGATCCCTGTGCATAGTAAATACCTAATCATTGCTCATAGTATTGAATTTACGAAATCAGAAAAACAAACATCATCATCTCTCACATTGAAAGGACCCATTTGAAGGCTTTAGGGAAATTCATTATCCCTCTTTTTCTACAATTGATTTCTTAAATTGAAAATATTTTGCTTTGCAATGTTAATATTATTCAGAGTTTTGCTGTTCTTACTTGTGCGATAGATTAAATTCTGTAATTTTTTTGTAAGCCTGCTTAGCCTCAGAAGGAATGTTTCCACATCATTTTACACTTAGCAAATCTAAATAATCTATGGTGCCTTTCTAAAGACATGCATAGAATGAGAGATTCTATAATTTAGCTGATAGTCACTTTAATTCCTATTTGAAAGATAGTCATTTGAAAATGTGAAAAAAAACTCATTTTGGGACAATAACATTTTATATTATTTAGATTCATATAATATATATAAATATTCATATTTAGATTCATTATATATTAATCCTTCCCTCTCTTCCCCTTCCAGTTTGTTCTTCTCTCTTCCCCTTCTCTTCCCTCCCCTCTCCTCTCCTCTCTTCTGTAGTAAACTCTGTCATGTCACTGAAAGCTTCAAAATCTTGGTTCACTTAATGCTATTTCCCCATAGAAAAAGATTATTTCCCATTATCAACTGTTCTATGCTTGTGTTCTGAGGCTGCCTACGTTTTAAAAAGGAAATTGATATATGGCAACATTATTAGAAATGTTCTCAGTAAAGAAAGACCTGGGGACGACAATGCAGTTTTTATAGAGGAAGCAGATTAGTTGTTTTATTTTATAGTTTCCATTTGAATGAATGAATAAATAAATGAATGAATGCACTTAGTCTTTGAATAAAATTTTGTTTGAGTAGTAACAAGTGACATCATGATCTGTATACTCAGTATTAGTCTGAAAACAGAAATTCATAGGCTACATTTGTGGAGCTAGAAGGAACCTTAGAAATCCATTCCCCATGTTTTATAGATGAGGAAACTGAGGCCTAGAGAAATTAAATAATTTTCCCAAAGGCACACAAGTAAATGGTAGACCTAAAATTTGAAGTTGCATTTCTCGACTTGAAATCCTCAACTCTTTTTACTAAACTATGTTCTGAAATTGGGGAGGATGAAAAAAGGGAGAAGAAAAAAAGAAGTTTTTATCATCTAGAAGATGTTTCAGATTTAATATTGTTCTTCGGGATGGCTGACAAAAAAAACGTCAAGAAAGTTAAGAAAAAAGTGAAAGAATGCATTAAAACAGCTAACACAGTTTTGTCATGTTTTGCTTGAACCAGGTTTGACTCGCTTGAAATTTATTGAAATTAATATGACTTTACCTCTTGTTTGGATCTATTCTATATTGTTTTCTTTAAAATGTTTTTTTTTTTTTTAACTTATGAACTTATATACCAACAAAGATCTGGAAGATTTTACATCAAGTTGGAAAATTTCTAGTTTTGTTCTAATGCCATCATTGAATAGAACAATGAAATGGGGGCTGTCATTCACAGAACAATGAAAAAGAAGCTTCTCATGAAGACCACCTTTTGAGGTGTATAAAAGGATTGCACTCTCCATTGTTAGAGAGATGACCCACATTGATAAATTCATAGATTCCTGAAAGGGAATTTGTGTGCATATAATAATAATAATTAATAATTTATATGGCCTATATACAGATAAAGAGCATGACTTCTTGTCTTAGATCCAAGTTAATTTGTTAACGTCTATTTACCTAGATAAGCCAGAGAAATGTAACAGATTAGTGCTTGATAAATGAAAGCTCACAAGACCATTGTCTTGGAATTAATTATTCAATAAAAAAGGCAGCAAAATAGCATAGTAGATAAAGCATTAGGCCTGCAGTCAGGAAGATCTGAATTCAAATTTGACTTTAGCCACTTAATAGCTATGTGATTTTAGGCAAGTCATTTAATCTCAGCTTCCTTAACTGTAAAATGGGCATTATACACCTAACTCAGGATTGTTGTGAAGAAGAAATATAATATTATTTACCCCATGCCAGGCACAAGTCCTTAATAAATTACTTGTTCCCTTCACCCTCCGCTCTCCTATAGTATTCAATAAAAGAAAATGCATAGCAAAAAGGGATTGAATCTATCTCTTAGAAAATGTTTACTTCTATGCTAATTTTTCAGTGGATCAATGATCTTTTTGATATGTATGTTCCTTCATTATTGCAGACTACAATTTATTTGCCTTTTCTCCTCTTGGGTTGTTATGGCCCTGGTTCTACTTAGTATGCCAGGAACTTTCCCTTATTATTATTATTATTTTTTTTAAAGATTCCAAGGATACTAATGCAAACCCTTAGGTTGCTTTGTTGATTTATTAGCATGGCTCTGGTCCACCTCCTTTACTGATTCAGATATAGTACCTCTCCCAAATATAAGAAGTCATATACTAACTCAATATGCTTGGTTTCCAACTACATGACAATAGGTTGGAGAATTAGCATTTTTCATGCAGTTAGTTTTGCCTGTAGGGATCATTGGTTTAAGCTTTTGAATTTGTGGATCCCATTGAGCAGGTCTTTCAGTATGCTGGAGCTTGGTATATTCATTAAACTTAAATTTCTGGAGAACTTCACTATCTATGGGAAGTTTAATTTGGGGGAATGACTTTCTCTATGACTGAATTTCTTCATTTGCATAATAAAGGGTTGAATGAGGTGAACTCCAAGTTCTCTTTCCACTACTAAATTATAAACCTATGCTGCTTTTCCATTTGAACTCTACATAGGACATCCTCCATGACATTGAAGCCCATACATGTCACTGTTTAATGCTTTGGCAAGAATCTGAGAGTCATTGAACTGAATTGTGTGTGTGATTGCTTTGATTAAATCTTGTATAATTGTCATATATAGGAGAGACACCTTTTTTGAGATGAGACTTTAATGCTGAATTTTTTCCTACCAAGCCAAATGTAATAAATAAGCAATAAATAGCAGGATCTATTTTATAGTTTAAAAATTATAAAATTAACAACTAACAAAAAACAGAACATTTCCATATGTAAAGGATGGAAAAGGAGGATTGCATGTGACACATTGAATCTATAACATTATCTTGGATTTATCATGCTGGTTTGTTTTCTTGAAAAACAGTACAATAACAGTACTAATAACAATACAAACACTGTCTTTCTTGTCTTTGTTCCCTTCTGACTTTCTTATTATTCAAGTCTTCTGTGTATTCTTTAAATGTTTCATTGATGTTCTTTTCTCTGATGTCCAGAGAGATTGTGTTTTCTAAGTTCATATAGATAGTAAGCCTCAGAATCTGTAGGGTTCAGAAGCTGAACCCAGAATTTCTGATGTGAAATCAAATACCACTTTTACTGTACTACATTGCCTCCCAGTGAAGACATGAGAGATTACCAATTTTCCCAGAAAGTAGCACTGCAGGAGATCAAAGAATCAATATATTAGGAAGCACACAGCTAGGAAAGGAAAAGTAGGAAGGGAAAGAGTAGGCAGGGCAAGTGGGTTAAAAAATCAGTAGAATTCACAGAAGTCCATCATTAAAGGGTTGTGGAATTCCAGATTCTAAAAATTTTTATATAAAAAAGGAGGCATCTATCTAGCCAATATGGTTGGACATTCTCCTGTTTGAAGGAATTGTTGTAGAATCTTAGATTTAGAGCTACAAGGGTCCTCAAAAATCACCTACTCTAACTCCTTTAGTTTACAAATAAGGAAACCAGGAGGTTAAGCAATTTAGCAAGCAAGTTGACTGAGGTGAGTTTGAAATTCAATCCTTCTTGACTCCAAGTTCAGTACCCTAGATGCCATGTTGTTGTCTCAGGTGATTGATCCAGGGTCTCAAATCTGTAATTCTATGTTTTTATAATCCTATGTCTTTTTAGATACTTTCTGTCCTCTTAGAAAGGGAGGAGGTTCTTGGGAAACAGGGTAATGTTTCCCAGGGTAATGATTAGGTCCACCCCCCCCCCCCCACTTCAAAATTTTAAATGATGGGATTACAGGTCTAGAAGGTACCACAGAGGTCATCTAGTCTAACTGCATCATTTTATAGATCAGGAAACTGGTTAAATTCAGGTTAAATAACTGGTCCAATTTAACAGCATAACAGATTTGGAGCCCAGATCCTCTTAACTCCTGAGTTCCTGTTCTTTCCAATATATAGTTAGATTTAATAATTACTAAAGTCCCTTCTAGTTCCAAAGGAATGATGTATGTACATTTATCTTTCCCTGCTGTGTTGAATTTCCTCTGTTATTTTATCACACCTATCCCCACATGAAATACAAGGATTATATAAATCTCAGGAAAAAGCTGTGACAGGATGGTAGACCTGTAGAAAGTTGAGGCAGACAATTCTACCCCATCTCCTTCAGCAATTTAGAAATACTTACCTGATCATCTTTTCAAACCATAAAAAAGGAAAATATAGGAAAGAATTATAAATAATTACCAATAGAAGAAGAGAAAAGAACAGTACAGTAGCTGCCGAAATACTGTTTCTCTGGAATCTTGGGAATCTTCTCATCCTGACCTCTCTAGTCACAAGTACAATCTCCTCTTCAGCCTTCCCATTCAGCTGTCTATGATCTCCCATTTCTCTGCTTGTTTGGACTGAAGGGTCATAGGCTACTTAATTTTTCTCTTACTTAATTTCCTTGCAGTCTTCAGCCAGCCATGGTGATGGAAGTAAGGGAGGTGAAGAGTGGGGGGTGAGGTATTGCTAGTGTTATATCCATTTAACAGATGTGAAAATTGAGGCTGAAAGAAGTAATGTGACTTGGCTTAGTGACATACAAATAATAAGTGTTAGAGGTAGTATTTGAACTTGAGCCTTCTTGGTTCTGAAGCATTGTACCATCTAGCTGGCTGCGTCTTTTATATTTATTATTTATATATTTTTACAAAATAATTTATAATTTTTAAATGTTTTATAAGTATAAATACTTTATAAAATTAAAATTTACAAACAATTTTTGTTTATATTTTATTTATATACTTATATAGAAACAATGTACATTTATATTATAATAGCAGTAATAAATTACATATAACATGATAGCAATAATATATATATCAAACATGTTTACAAAATGTGAAATAAAATCATATATATAGCAATATAATAGCAAACATGTTTATAAATATGAAATAAAAATCAAACATATTTATAGATGTATAAATATAGCCTACAGAATTTTATAAAAGGTATAATTTTATATGCTTTTTAATGTATTTTTTATTTTCCCATCTGTATATATGCTTTTCCTCTAATAGAATATAATATCCTTGAGCACAGGCACTGTTTATTTGTTGTAGTTTTGTGTATTCCACAGGTTTGTCGTGAAGCTTGGCGCATGGATAAATGCTTCTTTATTGACTGGTTTCACCTCTACTGAAGGCCAGAAAAATTAAAATAAACCTTTGAAAAGAGAATAAAAATAATGCTGTTATCTATTGAAACACATGAGATTCTGCCAAAACTTAGAGTTAGATTTATGTCTAAATAATATATATTGAGTAAATATTAATAAGAGAAAAAAAGAAAAATTTTGGGAAAAAATCAAGCTAGTATATATATACTCCAGGAAAGGACCAAAGCAGTTCAAAGAAATCTATTTTAAAAGACAGAGACCATAGAATTAGGAACAGAAATAAGTAGACTAGAAAAAGAAAGAACAATTTAAATATTAAAAATTAGGAGCTGGTTCTGGGAAAATATCACAATGAATAAAATATTAACAAATTAATTTTTTCAAAGGATTAAGAAAAGAAAATCAGCAGGAAAAAGGAAAGATCTCAAAAAACAAAACAAAACATAACAAAACCCAACAACCTCCAAATACTATAGGGGAATATTTTGCACAGTTATGTCATCATTGATAGCAGGTGGTGCTAATGAGCAAGACAAATTATGTTTTCAGCTGCCCCCTGCCTCAAGGGACCACCTTTTCTTTCTAATCCATTCTACTAAAAATAGCTACCATTGGTTCAAAATTGAATGTACAACTACATGTGCTTTGATAAGTACAGCATGCTCTCTCAACAGCTTGTGATTTGTTTCTAAGAATAGCAGAGTCCCAAATTCATATGTACAGTTTATGTATTGTCTAATGCCATTGACCCACTTTATCCTAACCACTTCCACTTCTATATCAATTACCATTAAACAAATCTTTGCTTTCATCTCTATACAATAAATGATGCTCATGTTATCTCCCTTAAACTCTAATTGTAACCTGAAATAGATATACACAGTTTAACATTTCTGCTGGCCAACAAGATTTTATAATAGATTAGTAAACTATAAATTGAAAGCAAGAGATAAAGATTAGACATACTAGCACACTGGAAGAAGGGAAAGTGGCTTTGCTAGGAAGTAGAAGACATTCCCAATCTGTCCTACCCCCTTGGGCTTTCTATTACTTCAGCAAAGATTGGGATGGCCACTCATGCAGTGTTGTAGCTCTGCATCAATCAATATCTTCTGCTAAGCTATCGTGGCTTATCTTGCAGTGTGCTGATTACTTCCACCTTTACATTCTCTTCCCACTTACTGACTCTTTCCTGCCTTCTTTTCCCACAATTCTTTTTGGAAAGGAAAGACTGGGCAAATTTGGTGTCACAATCAGTTCTTTCCCCAATTTTTTCTGCTTCAAAGTCAGATTATAATAATAAAAAGAAGTAGAGTACTTTAAGAAAATAGAAGATTATCTATAAACATCTATTGTCAGAATTTGAAAAAAAAAATAAACCAACAGAAGGGAAAGACAAGCAAACCTAGAGAGCAGATCATATTCAAGAGGAGAAAGGTGCTCAATAATATTAAACCTTCAGAGAGGTCAAGAGTGATGAAGTTTGAGAAAAGGTCATTTAGCTCGGCAAATAAGATATTGTTCATTTTGGAGAGGACAGTTTTAGCTTAGTAAAGAGTTTGGAAGCCAAATCGTAGAGGGTTTAGATGAAAACAAGAAGTTGAGGCATCTAGTGTAGACAGTTTTCTCCAGGAGAAGTGGTACAGAATGATGAAAAGGATCTTAGGATTAGGTGGGGATATTTTTAAGTATGAAGGAGATATGCTTGTTTGAGGGAAATATGTATGTTTGAAGAAAGTAGGGAAGGAATCTGAAGGATTGAGAAGGAGAGATTGAAGATAAAACAGTGAAAATAGGAGAAGGTAGCTAGAATTGATGCAAGGGATCATATAGAAGAGGTGATTTTTTTTAGCCATGTCTTCATCTGGACCTGGAATGGAGGAGCTAATAAGGGAAGATGGCAAAGTGATGTGAGACCAGGAAGAGAGAAGAGGGAGCTCTTGATGAAGAGCCTCAATATATTTTCAATATGTGACAAAGACTGATTACTACTCTGCCCTGATCTGAATTCTACAAGTTCCTGACCTGTGTTTTAGTCTGGGCAAGAGAACACTGCTCCTATCAATCATCTGGAGAGCTCTGTTGGTTCAAAGGAGCATAATTGTAAGGTCTTGGTTATTCCTCTTCAAGTTGGAAGGTTCAGGTTCTGCAGCTATAAGAAGAGTGGGTTCTCATTTGCATACTAGAAACTCTCCCCCTGAGGACTGAGGCACCCCGCTGCTGCTGCTGGCTTCTGAACTTTCTCCTCTGTCCATACACTACTCAGAGCCTACTCTATTCTTTGGCTTGCTCATCTGAATTTCAGTACCCTGGATAGAGCTGGGGGCACCGTTCATGAGTCTGTGACCTTATCTTGCTTTGGTACATAGCCTCTTGCTAGGTGCTGGAGTACCTGACTTGACTCCCCCAGTGTCCGCAGATACCTCTGTATGTGTCCCTATGTGAAGCTGGACTGAACAAATGACTCATTGTGGCTTGATTTTTTTTTTTTTTTTCATTAGAATTCAATCTAGTGCATTTTCTATCTGTTTGGAGGAATTTGTGAAGGGGATCTTATTCCACTACTTCCTATAACTATAATCTTCAAAATGAGAGCAGATTATTAAATTTTCAATGTGAGTTTCAGCAAATTGCTGCAAAAGGGCTTGATTTATTATTTTGTTTGATTGTCTAAAGTTTAAGAAAGTGATGGAGAAAATGTTGATGCAGATTAAATTTAAAAGTGTGTCCTTATCCTCCCCAAGCCATTTGTTAAATATTACCTATATATCACTGCCTATGGGGAACAACTAACAGGTCAGTTTGCCAGAAACCAAGAATTGCGAAAGAGAGTAATATGAAATAAAATTGAAAAGGAACTAGATTATGGAAGCCCAGTCAAGAAGTTTTTTTTTTTTTTTTTTTTTTTGCATCTAGTAAGTACTTGGAAATAATGCAAGTTTTTTTTGGGGGGTTGCAGATTAAGGTGGTTTGTGGTAATTTAGAAATAAAAAAAAACATATTGGAATAAAAAAATTATGATAAACTAATTTCTGCAACAAGAAATACTAACTTTTATGGGTAATTATTCTTGTTCTATACTTCCCTTCACCACTAGATGGAGATCTTTTCTCAAAGAAATTCCAAGAGGTCTCAAAGTAAATATGATTAAAATAATTCTTTCTCACCTTTTCTATCTATCCCCAAAGTAAAAAGATATGTTGAATATTAATACCATGATGAAGAATATCTATATGAGAGATGCATTTACAGTTTGAATGTTGGAAAAATATTGGCTGAATTAATGTTACTTAGAACCTCAAAGTTGAGATTTCCTCTCCTTTGTCCATTTCAATGTACTTCTATTACACCATTCAAACTTTAATATTCAATTCACTCCACTTGTAATTTTAAAATATTTTTAGCCTAAATTCATTACCCAGAGAATTTCAACGGTATTGTGCGGCTTTTACTTCCCTCTTCATGATCCAGAAAGATCTTAAATTGCTTCTAAGCTAAAAGCACTTTCTTCTGTTAACAAGATACAATCAGATTGATGGTGTCACAATTAATGACTGTCAACAGCCCTAAGATTGATATCTTGGTGCCAACTGCTTGTGTTGATGTAACACAAAGGTCAAGGGTAAAAGTCACACAATTTCTTATCACCAACTCTTAATTGTTCTCCATATGTAGGATTTGAATTTGTTTGTTTGAGCTGAATCCTCAGATGTTTCATAATACCTTCCTCAACAGAATGTAAGTCCTTTAAGGCTCAGAAATGCATCTCAGTCTACTTTTACATCTCTAATGCCTAATACAAAGGCTTGAACTTTTTGGCTGCTAGTCTCTTCCTTCTCAAAACTACCTTGTATCTATCTATCTATCTATCTATCTATCTATCTATCTATCTATCTATCTATCTATCTAATCTATCTATCTATCTATTCATTTGTTCATTCATTTATGTATCTATTTATTTATTTTGTAGGCATTCAATATGTACACATATATGCATATTATCTTTCTCCTAGAATGTAAGCTTCTTAAGGGAGAGCTCTTTTGGAGTAAGAAAGACCAAATTCCTATACGTGCATATATGTATGTTTGGGTGTGTGATACACACATGCACAAAACAACCACACAAGTGTGTCTATGTGATATTTTCTGTCAATTATCATATCTAAATTATGGTTTTTCTTTTCTTTTCTTTTCTTTTCTTTTTTTTTTTTTTTTTTTTTTTTTTTTTTTTAGGAACACACAGCTTTGGACAAAAGCCAGTAGGAACATAATTTGTAAGGAAGTAGTACCAAAATAGGGAATAAATAGGAAAACTGTTCATGGGTACCAGAATTTAGAGAAATCCATAGCATTTGTGCTAGCAGCTTAGAAAGAATTGATCTTAGCACTTCCTCTAGCAAAAATGGTTAGTTCAAATAGGAAGCTATGAGTTTTTTTTGTTTTTTTTTTTTTTTTTTTTTTTTGGTTTGTTTCTTTGTTTTTGAATAAAGAGATTTCAGGGGAGCTCCTCCCTGGCCTTCCCTATTCTATTTCAGATTCTTACCCAGAAGTGACCTTATCTAACATGGGGGTCAGTGTCCTCTGGTTTCTGTATTTGGGGCCTTATATTAGGGGTTCTGTTTCTTCTCTAATGAATTTGTCTAATGAATTTGAATCAAAGTTTTTAACTTCTTGGGTAAAAAAAAAGTTGCTATTCAGCAAACAAGTTGATACAAATATGTTAGCATCTTGATAATGTTTGTTAATATCTCTTGTTAAGTCAATGGACCTAATGGGAGGTACAGTAGAATAGAATTTTTCATTGGAATCATTGTATTTCAGTATGGGTTTTAGAGCACTGGGGATGTCATGGCATCCCCTGGATTCATCTACTGTATTATCCTATAGGAACAATGGAAGAATTTATTGTATATACTTGCTATATTCATTGTACTGAGTAGTATTCCCTTCATGTAAGGTTGAGGCAGAAAGGTGTCATTATGAATTTTTCAGCCAAATTTGTCTTAAGGAATTGTGTGTGGGAGACATGGAACACTCTTCATTCACCCGGTGACATTTTTGTGGTATTTCTGCTCTCCAGTGAGACAATGTACTCTGTCTGAATAGAGGTAATGAAGGCCCTATTGCCTCAGGTAAGATTAAGATGGAAACCATCAGTGTGTTCTGGAAGATTCTGGGAGAGGTATCGCATTCAATTGATATGATGGATCTGATATTTCTCTCTCTCTCTCTCTCTTTTTTTTTTGACTTCATTGTTTGACTTTTTTTTCTTTATACAACTGTAATGGACTGATGTCACTTTGGGGAACTCTTTAAACTGACATTTCAGCTCCTTGACTTTTTTTTTACCTAGGCAAAACTTTTTTTTGACATATCACACAAACCCCAACAAAATCACAACCAAACTTTATGCAATATTCAATCCCTAACATAACTTAAGCAAAACAGCATTAAAATATGATTATGATTGATAGTGTAGGCAACATTCCACTTTATTTTTTTCATAAGCTCCTTGAAGATAGTCCTGTTTTATTTTTCTCTCTGTATATCTAGCACACTGTTGTTGCTATTATTCAGTTATCTTAATTGTGTCTGATTCTTCATGGCTCCATTTGGGGTTTTCTTGGGAAAGATACTGGGATGGATTTCCATTTCCTTCTCTAGGTCATTTTATAGAAGAGGAAAGTGGGGGTAAATAATGACTTGCCCAGAGTTATAGGGCTAGGAAGTGTCTGAGGCCATATTTGAACTCATGAAGATGAGTCTTACTGATTTCAGATCTGTTATTCTATCCCCTGCATTCTATCCCTTCAGAGCCCAGTATGCTAGAGATGGGCTTATCCATCCATAAGGTTATCCTGCATTTAGAAGTGAACTTAGTGGGGTAAAGGCTTTCAGTGTAAGCTCACTTTTTGCAGGGATGGAAGCGGTAACTGGGAGAGTGATTGCTAATAATTGGTAGTTAACATTGCTAGAGAACATGAGAATAGGGGAGCCAATAGTATTGGAGAGAATTATCCTTAAACATTCAGAGTTTCTCCTAAAGCTCTAAGAAGATCTAGTCAGATGGATTTTAGCAACCCAACCTGATAATGTGTATGGGATCAAGGTAGGTAAAACCAGAGTATTGCTACCCCAAATTGAAAAGAAAAAAAAGGATATATACTTTAGTTTTAATAATAATAATTGACATTAATAAGTTAAGACCAACTTTTTAATGTTTTATTGCATAAAATTGATTTCTTTTATATAGTTTATATAATCATTATGTGTCTTGCTCTTGGTCCTACTTGCTCCATTTTGTATCAGCTTATGAGTCTTTCCATGGTTCTCTGAATTCTTAAATTTTTTTTTTCTTATGGCACACCAACATTCCATGACATTCATGCATAGTCATTTGTTTAGATCAGCGGTTCTCAAACTATGGCCTGCGGGCCAGATGCAGCCGCTGAGGACCTTTATGCAGCCCACTGGGTTATGGCAAATGAGCTGAGGGGTGGAGGCAGAGTGTGAGGTTTTGTTTTTACTCTAGTCCGGCTCTCCGTCTGTCTGAGGGACAGTGAACTGACTCCCTATTTAAAACATTTGAGGACTCCTGGTTTAGATATTATCATAGTCTTTAGCTTCTGGTCTTAAAGATATTTCACTTTCCATCATCTCTATGAATGACTTCAATGTCTCACCTCCTTTTGTTATTATGCCAAAGTGATAGTGCTGATATAACTTATATCTTCCTTGACTTCTGATGAGTCCTCACTTGACACAGAAAAGCCCTGAGCCTTTACAGTGACTTCTTCCTTCAAGAGGTTATTCTGGTATGAATGAGTACTCAGGATTATAAAGCTATTCCAAATTGGACAAGAAGCTGTCAGAACCCTCAATTTTGAAACTCTTCCTTTCCCATAAAGCCATAGCTAAAGCCAAAATTTGAATTGTTAACATATTCCACTATCCCACAATTTAGCTTGTTTGCTATATTAATACCTGGAAAGGGGAAAAAAAATCAACATTTAGAAAAGTCTTTAGAATTCTTTAGGAGCCATACTATTATTATTGTTCTTGCTAGTCTGATTTATTCCAAAGGTTTTTTTCAAAAATGAGAAAACAAAGATTGAACTGCACCCAGAAATTCCTTTGCTTAAAAAATAATACCCTGCTGTTCTACTATGAGGGATTCATTTTAAAGTTTATACTAGAAAATTCTTTACAAGGAATTCTTCACATTAAGAACTGTTTAAAAATAAGTACAAATAATTTTTTGAGAAATTACATACTAAATCACAAACATTTTATTTAGAATAGGTTTGTAAAATCATTTTCTTCCCTGGCAGGAGGAAATAGAGTAAAATGTAATATCTGGGGAAATGAATTGAAAAATGAAAGGAGGGGAGAAGAACCTAAAAAGGAAGGGGGGAGATGCTGAATACAAACTTCACACTTAGTAGATGTAAATGCTTACCACAATTGGGTTCCTGGTATCATTGTATAGAATTTTTTTTCCTAAGGCAATTGGAGTTAAGTGACTTACCCAGAGTCACACAGCTAGGATGTGTTACATATCTGAGGTCAGATTTGAATTCAGGTCCTCCTGACTTCAGAGCTGGTATTCTATCCACTGCACCAGCTAGCTGCTTCATTTTGTGAAATTAAAAATTATTGCACTCAACTCCAGTTTTGGAGAGGTTTGAGAGGTCCTGAGGATATGAAATAGTGTCTAGTCTTCTTGTTGGTTACATACTGTGGAAGCAAACATAAAATCTTTGAGGTCACTGTATAATTTTTGTCATTATATCTCCAGTGCCTGAAACATGTAGATTTTGATAATTTTTTTTTTACAAAATTTACTTAAATTCACAATTTTGCAAGCTTTGCTCTTCCTAGAGCCCTTGACTTTGTCTAAAATATCAGCAGAATTATGGACAGTTCCAGGAGCCTACCTATCTCTTCTTCCCTGAACAGGATGGAAAATCAATGACAAAATTCCATTTCTGATGGGAAGAGAAAGCTCATTAAAGAGATTATAATCTTGGTTTAACCATAAATAAAGCAGCATGTGTCATCTTGAGCAGGTCACTTCCTCTCTTACTGGGTTCATATCTTTATTTGTAAAATGAACTTAGAATATATGATCTTTAATATGTCTTCCACCCTCTGTGATCCTAAAATTGAAATGTTGATGCTCCAAAAATGTCTTCCAAAGACAGTTTAGGAGCTCTAAGCCTTGTGCAACATATGGAAATCATGGTTTTCACAAGGAACATTGCTCTAACTGCAAAGGAAATTAGGCAAGCACTTTATTTAGGAGAAGCAGAAACAAAAGGAAAGTTATTTGCCTGTTTTTCCTCTTTTTTTCTCCCAAGACCAGGGTAATCCTGCAAAAATTGAAGAACAGGACATTACAAGTCCTTCCCTATTTGTTGGAAAGCCCGCCCTCCTGAAACTTATCTAAGTTTCCATTTTGTACGTTGCTCTTTGACCTGGATAGATGTCTTGAGGTTAGAGAGAAGCCAATTTGGGTTTTGTACTTATAAAAAGGGAGCCTCATTTTTCCCCATTTGTAGGGTATATGCAAATAGTGACCATGGAATTGGAGAAAATGAGAATTACAGAATCACAGAGCTGGAAGGAACTTTAGAAATCACATGTTCTAACCCCTTTATTTTACAGGAGAGGAAATTGAGACCCAAAGAGAGGTGATGTCCTAACATCACATTAACTAGTTAGTGGAAGAACCTACTCAAGATAAATGTTCATTCCTCATTATTCCTAATGCAATAGTCAATTATGAGAAACACTATTTTTATTCACACAATAAATGGATGATTTCTTCATTCCACAGATGTTTGGGAAAGAGCCCCTGACTAGAAACTGTAAATCCTGGTTTTGGCTCAAACCTGTGGTCAATGAGACTTTTGTGTAACCTTTAAACAAGTTACTTATTCTCAATCTCAGTTTCCTCATTTTTAAAACAAAGGGTTGAGCTAAGGTATTTTTAAGGTCTCTTCTAATCCCAAAATTCTGTAATTTTAAAAAATCCATACTTTAGGACTGTTTTTTCCCCTCCTTTTAAACTAACATCTTCATTATAGACTTCAAGAGAAGCCTAAAGGAAAAGCTTATCAAATTTGCCAATAACAGAAAACTGGTAAAGGTACCTAAAACATTGTAATAAAGAGTTAAAATATGAGAGAGGTCTGACTAGACAGAGGTTTGTCTGAAAAGAATGGTTTTAATGGACTTCAAACTTGAAATGAGCTAACAGTGTGAGGAAGAACTTTAGAAAGCAAGTGGGATTTTAGGATTCATTTAGAAGGGAACAGCTTCCAGGAACAAGGTGTTGGACATCTAATGATCTTCTGCCTTGCTCAGACCTCATCTGGGGGATTATTCTGGGCAATATAAGGTAAGAATGATATTGATAAGTGACCCAGAGAATTCATGGGGAAGAAGAAGAAAAGACTCAGGGAGAACATGAAAGATGCGTTTGAGCATTGAAGTATTTGATGTCATGTGGAAGAAGGGCTTCATTTGGTTCCAGAAGGCAGACCCCAAGAGTATTGGGTGGAAATTAGAAAAGGAAGGAAAATAAAGGCTGGATGTCAGAAAAAAAAATCAACTTCCTAGAAATTACAACTATCCAAAAGTTAAATGGATTCTTCTAAGGGGATTGTGGGTTTCTTTACTTTGGAGGTCTTTAAACAGAAAATGGATGACTATTTGTTAATTATATTGCTGAGTGAAAGCTTTTAGGCAGATAGATTGAACTTTGTGACCTCTGGGGTTTCTTCAAATTCTGAGATTCTGTAATTCTGTGAGATTAATATAGTCATCCAAAAGCAAGAACAATTTGCTCCCTCAAATCCTAGTAATGCATCTCAGTTCGTGATTGTTTCTCCTTCTTCTTTTTCTTCTTTTCTCTTCTACTGTGACCATTTACAAGAGATCTCATTTGTCACTTTCAGAAGAAGAGAAATAATGACCAAAGTGAAAGCTTTTGTCTACTTTAATTCTCAAAAGAGATCAAGTATTGAAACATAGAACATAAAGGGAGTGGGAATTTAGATACTGACCTTTGAAGGAAGTTTCTTATTTTATTTCTTAAATGAAGTTTATTGGTGATTACTTTTTGTTTTTTCTCACCATTGTCATTTCTTGACATAAACCCTTTTCTCATTTTAACAAAGAAAATAGTTAAGCAAAACCAGTTGATAAAGAAAATGAATTTAACAAGGCATGCATGATTCTGTACCAAAAGCCTCCTCCATCTCTGAAGAGGGAAATGAATTTCATCACCTTCTGTTCTCTGAGATCAAGATGTGTTGTTACAAAATATAAATTTGGCTACATTTTAGTGTGTTTTTATTTTCAATATTTTATTCATTGTGTACAAAGTTCTACTAGTTGTTTTTTTTTAAATCAAGTATCAATTCATACAAAATATTTCCATGTATCTTTGAATTACTCATATCAATTGTTTTTATGATGCAATAATATTCCATTACATGAAGATACCATAGATTGTTCAACCATTCCTCAATCAGTAGAAATCTACATTTCTCTTTTAAAGCTACTTTTTGTTAATAGCAGTCTTAATAATGTATGAATATATGCTTAATAGTGGACTTACTATGTCAAAGGATGAGAGTGACATTTTGGATTTTTCCAGAATGGTAGAATGGTTGGAACAATCCATTGTTCCACCAACAATGGGATTATTTTGCCTGCATTCACACAATCTACTAAATTCTACATGTTTTTATCTTCTAATATCTTTGCCAATTTGATTAGTATGTGATAAAAATCTTAGAGATGTTTTTTCTTATTATCAGCAATTTGTAACATTTTTATATGATTGTTTATGGTTTGCATTTCTTCTTTTGAAAATTATTCCTATCATTTGACCACTTATTTATTGGGGAATGGATCTTTGTTTATATGTCTGTATAAATTTCATATATATCTATGAATATATATCTACATAGACATATATGGAAATCTTTGCAGAAAATATCTCTGATAGTATTTGATGCAAAGTGTTTTTCCTGTCAGTGGTATCTTTCCTCATTCTGGCTGTAGTAATTTTATGCTTATGCAAATGCTTTTAAATTTTATGTAATCAAAATTGTCTTTTTTGTCTTTTGATCATTTTCTCTTACTTGTTTAAGAATTTTCCCCAACCATAGATGTGTACATTATATCTTTTTATTTTCTATTTTTTCTAATGATATAACTTTACTTTAATATGGTGGTCCATTGTAGCATGCTGTATTAGATGCCATCCTAGAATAATTTTCTGCCAAACATCTTTCTAGTTTTCCCAGAATTACTACTTGAATGGGGATTTCTTCCCCTTTAACTTTATATTTTGATTTCTGTAATTCCAGAATTGACAAATATTATTATTTTAACAAAATACCACATAGAATACTTGGCTGAACTTCTTGGATACCTTTATCCATGTATGTTCAAGTGCTTAAAATCTTCATGAATAAGTAGAAGTGTGATCTTTTAAACTTCTTCTAAGAAGTTGGGGAATGTTACAAACTATTCTAAATTTGTTTAGGCCAATAGCTATGGCAACACTGCAACAACTTTTGCAGAACACCTTTTGACCTGTTAACTTTTGGCCAATATTTCCCTCATGGTCAACTGCAATGAGTTCAGTGATGCTGAGTCCAAGATAGCCATTTTTTTCCCCAATCAAATTTCTATTACTTTCAACTTTTCTTCTGACCTACCTATTATTTTCAACAATTCATTTCCTTTAATATCTACAGTAGTGATTTATCATTAAGAGCTAGGATATGTAGCAAACATTTTCATATTTTCTGCAAAATCTAGTTTGTGATTGTAGTATATCTCTTTTACTTTATCAATTTCCCTTGCATTTCATGTTGACTTTGAAGGGTAAAGAACAGCTTTAGGCTTTATTATTCATTATTTCAAGAGTTTGTGTCTTCATCTGAAGCACTATTAAGTACAAATATAAATATATTAAGAGTACTGTATGAGAAAAGAAAACATATACTATGCCCTGAATCATAGGTATTGATGGGAGAAAGTAGAAGGGGAATTGTGGGTGTGTGCTGGAAATTTCCCCAGGAAGCTTCCATTGAGATCAGGGTTACTGAAAGTAGTTAGGGTGAGGTCATTTGATTGCATCAACACTTCCTCCTGGGGTTGCTACAACCAAGGAATTTAAGGGAAACTGAATACTCTTGGTGTGTATAGGACAAAAATGACTGTTAGTGTCATGTTGGTTCACAGAGAGATTGTCTTCAAAGAAAGAGCAAGAGAGGAAAGTAATCTTTTAGATCTAGCAGTTAAGTTCCTATAGTATGCTCCTTCTGTATGTGCATGCACTTGTGTGCTCCATTGGTCTTTCTCCCTTTGAGAATGGCATTAATGGAGCACAGATCCTGAGAAGGATGGAGACAGAGGATCATGCCATAGAAAAATGAATCCACAGGGAAGGAAGGAAACAAGCATTTATTAAGTACCAGTCATTGTGCCAAGTACTTTACAATTACCATCCAAATCAATAGTTACAACAATCCTGGGAGGGTAGATATATTTGTACCTAAGGGGAAATGATATGAGTAATATGATTTAAAAAGCTAATTGGGGTTAGTGAATACTATTTCCCTACAAACACTAAATTACTGTTCTTGAAGCAACTAGATGGCACAGTGAATAGATCACTGGCCTTGAAATTAGGAGGACCTGAATTCCAATATAGTTTCAGACATTTAGTACTTCCTAGCTGTGTGACTCTGGACAAGTCACGTAACCCTAATTGCCTTACCAAAAAGAACCCATCAACTTGGGTCATGATGAATATTTAAAAATATATTTCTGTTTTTTTTTTTATAAAGATGTCCCTAGAAACTGAAATTTGCGGGTCCATGCACTGAGTCAGTTTCCCTCATCCCTAACATTATGGTCACTTATGAGCACAAAGGCTCACAGCCTAATAGGCCCTCTGGGTGGATGGCAGCAGGGCACAATTGTATGAACTAGGAGCTTTGCCTACAAGGATAATAGGTTGGCAAGAAATGCTTGCATCTATTTCTACTTCCACAAATTCTATGTTCAAGTCCTGGTTTTGAGACTTCTTTGCTTGATGACCTAAGACTAGGAAACAATTTCTCTGTGTCTGAATTTTCTCTTCTTTAATATGGGCATAATAATATTTGCCATACTAATGTGGCAGGGTTATTGTAAGAAAAATGATTTAATCTATAAAGAGTTCCCTAATAATGTCAGTTATTTTTATGAGAAAGGTGGCCCCTTGCCTTCCAGGAGCAATCCATCAAGCAAACAATAACCAACAAACATTCATTAAGCACTTGTTATAACTGATAAACATATCATTAAGTGACGTTTCCTCATCTATAAAATGAGCTGAGAAGAACATGGCAAATGATTCCAATTGATAAAACCCCAAATGGGATCACAAAGAGTCAGACATGATTGAACAAAAAAGAGATTATTATTATATGCCAAAACTGCTAAGCTCTGGAGATATGAAAAAGGCAAAAGGAGGACTTCTTGTCCTCAAGTTGCTTATAGTCTAATCAGGTAGATAATATGCCATTCAAAGCAATCTACATGCAGGATAAATATGAAATAATTAACAGAGGAAAGGCAGAAGAATGAAGAAGCTAGGTTTTTAGTTGGGACTTAAAGGAAGTTAGTCAGAAATGGAGACCATGGTGCCATCAGTAGCTTTCCTTTTAAGCTAGCTTTCAGAGGTCGGCATGAAGCAGACATTTACCCTAGCCTTGGAAAGCCCCACCCATACAGGGCAGGCTCTCTTTCTAGGCATCTTGGGAAATTCCTGGGTAAAATCCCCTTTCTGCTGCCCTTCAATAACTATCTCTTCCTGAAATTCCCACATTACTCATTTTCTTAAGGCAAGGCACTGAATTGAGTACCCTTGGCTGGGAAAAGGTAACACATTAATTCCTAGAGTCTAAGATCTCAGGATCTATTGGTCATAATTTACTCTCTGCTGGTGAACCCTTCTCTTCTAGTACCTCTGAATCTATTTTGTTTATGCTTGTTTCCCCAAAGACATTTATACATATATGTACTGAACATATTGGTACATTCTCCCTAGAGAATATAAGATCCTTGAAGTCAGCAACAATTTCATTTTTATCTTTTGTAGTCTTACTTCCTAGAACAGTGCTTGTTGATTGATTCCTTTATTCAGATGAAGAAATTGAATTCTCACTTAAAGGGTGAACTCTTGTCAGCAGATCACCTTGCTTCTCATCTAATAAAGCCTTAACATAAATCAATTCATCAAACAGTTGGGCTCTGAAAAAAATGAGACACTGGATTACAAAGTTCTGACATTGTGATGGAACCTAAAAAGGTCTCTGTTCTGGGGATGTTCTACAGTGGAAGTAGAAATCCAGGGTTTTTGATCTGTGGCTGAGCATGAGAAAGGAGGGCTGAAAGAATACCAAAAAGATTTGAGAGATATAACTGAAATGATTCTCTGTACCCTCACAAAGCAAGGAGAATGAAAGTGAAGAAACCCAAATAAGAGTTGATGATGGAGACACATCAGAAGATTGTTTTGGAGAAATTTAAGCCAAAAAGGTATCTGAAGAAGAAGCAGTGAATATCTTTCTCCTTGTTAAGAAGTGAAGAAGTTGGAGTTTTCAGGAGTTCCAGGACAGAAAAGAAACTTTATGTAGACTTACAAATAAGTCTTATTTGTAATGAAAAGGAAGGAGGAGCTGTTTCATTGAATGTGGAGGAGTAACAGAGGCATCTTGTATTGTTGGCAATCTTCTGGACTCTTAGAAAAGATAGGGAGGAATGATAGGAGGTCAGAGACCCAGCAAAGAAGAACAAAAAGTCGTGGATAATTCTCATTCTCAGAATCTAATTTGGTGGGCCTCATAGAACATGGGAAACAAGAAGTGAAATTTCTCTAACCCTACTGAGATCCATGCAGTTCACTTGTAGGGGGCAGTTTTGATACCAAATTATCCTTATTATGCAAATTTCCTTACCAAGTGGCTGGTTCCCAGTTATGCATGGGGAGCAGTGGTGGGTACATCTGCTTCCCGTTCTGCCGATTCACAGAGAAACCATCTGTTTGGTCTCATCCCGAACAGCCTGTGCAGAGCTGATTAACTTCCTCCCGGCACTAGCACAGGGTCAGCTGGCTGCAGGCTAAAACAAGGTGTACCTTTGACTTTTTTTTTTTTTTTTAACTCTTTATGAACCGGGATCCTGACTCTTCTGATAACCAGGAAGACACTAGATTTTATGACTTGTACCTAAAAGGCAGTAATTCTTACTCTTGTTCTCTTAAAGATTGTGACATAAAACTGGCAGCTAATGCATATTCCATGTCCTGCCTTTAAACTTTTTTTATTAAAAACAACAACAAAATCAAATGATGCCCACAAAAATAAAACAAAAAATGGAGAGGATGCATGTTTAGGTGGCTAGAGGTTCCATCATCTGGGGAGTTCAGAAGATTTAGGATGTGTGTGTCTCAGGACAAGTCATTTTAACCTTTTGCAATTGTGTAAAACTATAAATGACTGATGAAGTAGAAGGAGGGAATTTCCACACTGGAGTTTCCATATTAATAATATCACAGGTTGTGATTGCTGAGTTTCTGGGTTTGCAAGGATTTTTTATGTATCATAACATGCATTTTTTAATTAGAATTTTGCAACAAAAAATCTTGTAGAGATAGGACTGAGTTTATGACTTTGTTAGTCAGAAGTCTTTAAGGAAACTCTCTCTCCCAATTGAGACAGCATTTATTAGGGAATTTTAAATCTTAGAGAGCAGTCTGGGTATTAAGAGAAGTGACTTGCCCAGTGTTAAACAACTATTATGGATCAGAGACAAGAATTATAGCTCTCTCTCCACTGTGCCATGCTGATTTCCTTACTGGTTTCCCTTTGGATACAAATCCAGAAGTGTAGTTATCTTCTATTTCTTTAAGTATGAGGTCAAAGTCATATTCATAGTATTAAGGAGTTACTATATCACTTTCCTTGATAGGTACCTATATGGTTCTTTAATTTTAATCATGGATTAAACCCAAAACTATTAAGTTGGATATAGTATATTGGGAAAAAAGACAAATTGGCTGCTTCAGTGGATATTTTTCTAGACTAGAAGGTCTTAAACTTTTTTGTGTCATAGATCTCTTGGGTAATCTGATGAAGCTTTTGGATTGTTTTTTAGAATAGATTTTTAAAATTAAAATTTTAATTTTATAATCTTATGGTTATTATTTAATAAACTAAATTCATAATTTCAGTTAAGTTTAATGAAAATAAACACACTTTCTTCCTCATCCAATTTCATAGATCTACTGAAATTTATAAAAAAACTAGGAAACAAATATATGTGTATATATATATATATACACATATATATATGTATATATATATATATATATATATATACATACACACACATATATTTTTTTCTTTCTCTCTACATGTATGTGTTTCTAGGTCATTAAATAATCTAATGACATTTTTTCCTTCAGAGTGACTTGGCAACTCAAGAATTTGCCAATATCATAACAATGCAAGTTTTTAGTGCATATTATTGGTGTTGATAATTAACATATCATTTTAATATTCTTGGTAACTACAGAGTGGGATTGTGCAAGTTAAATATACTTTGACCACAAACATTGCAATAATTATATTTACATTCTCTCTTTCTTTTCCTTCTTCTCCCTTTTGTCCATTCAGTTTATGGAAACTTTGTAGATTAAAAAAATCTATTTAAAAATTTAAAAAAATTAAATTACAAAAATTGATTTTTCCCACTTAACAAAATAACTTTTATTTGACAAAAGAATTTGTTACAGGTGGCATCCTCAATGAATTGTGTGTGGAATAGCAAGGCCAACATCACCAGATCATAGAGTATCCAACTTGCTTCGTCAAATTATGAATAACATAAATATGGGAGGGACACTTCTCTGTTGGAATATAGCATTAGCATTCAGATTTAAATGTAAAGTTCTGGATTTAGGTTCAAAATATCTACTTCTTCACAAACATCAGATTGGGGAGGCAGGACTACATGACAGAAAAAGACCTCAATGTGAGTCAATAATGTCATAGCAGTCCAAAAAGCCAAATTGACCTTAAATGAACCGGGCATGACAGTACTATTGTACCTTATACAAATAACATTTGGAATGTTTTTTTAGTTCTGTGTCTACATTTTATAATAAAAAAGAAAAGGTGGAACTGAGGACAGTGATTGGGATAGTGAAGTTCTAAGGAACTTCAAGAGATGTTTTCTCTTATTTCAAGTCTTCAAAGAACTGTCATTGAAAAGACTTATTAGAATTATTTTTCACAGGGCAAAACTAAGTTATTAATGGAGAAAATGGAAGAAAGGCAAAATAGTTTTATATAGAGAAATAATTTCTAACCCTTAGGACTGGCCTCAAATGCAATGGGTTGTCTCTGGAAGCAATGTGGTCTCCTTCACAGCAGATCTTTTAGTAGAACCCAAATGACATCTGATGGGGACATTCAGGTGAATTATATATTACATAGCCTTTGAGGGATTCTCAGAGGTAGAACAGATTACAAGATCTTTTGAAAGATTGAATTAGATGGCCTCTGAGGTCCCCTCTAACCCTGACAGACTGTGATTAATATAATAATTATATGTAATGTTATATATAATTATTATGTATAATATAATAATAATATATTAATAATCAATCATTCTGTATTGCCTTCTTTCTGTTATACATTCTGAAGTAATACAATTAGATGGACCTCATTGCTTAGTAAATTAGTTGAGCATTCTAGTTGGGGTTTGGATATTCTGTAAAATGCAGGGTGAGAGATTTTTCAGTTTCAGGCCATCAGACCCTTCACTGTTAGTCCCAAACTTTTCCTAAAACCCATAAGGTAGGATTTGACAGTAAACATTAGATTTTTTTTGAGAAACATTTATTTCCTGAAGCATGTGAAAAGAGACAGTAGGGTATGTCAAAAAAGATGCTACATCTGGAGTCAGAACACCTGGGTGGGCACCTCAGTTCTGCTATTGCTTAGTTTTTTCCTCATCTACAAAATGGAGAGATATGCTGTTCCCCACAGAGCTAATGGATGTAAAGCCCTTTGTGAATCTCAATATACTATATAAATATCAACTACTATTAGTACCTGACTATGAGAAATGTAATTGTCTACTCAAGTTTCTGAAGGAAAGTTGAGAGCATCTTGTAGTTCTTGAAAGGGAAACTATTAGTTTGCCTAAATAGCTCAAAAGGAAGGATCAGCTAAAATATTTTTAGTCATTCTTTTCCTATCTTTACCTGGAGACCATGAGAAGAGACTTATTTTCTTGTGTCTACAGGAGAAAATCTAGCCTTATATCTTTTTTCCCCCTTTGTGTTCTTACTTTTTTTTTATTAGTTAGCCAGTTAGTATAATTTACTCAGTACAAAAGCATGCTTTAAGATAGAATAGTATAACATTTCCTCCATAAACCTAGGATGCACTATCTCACAAATACTCATAATGTTTATAAAAAGAATGAATATGAATTTAGAGCACACTGATTGAGAAAAAACACATATTGGGGTAAGGACTATTCAACACTATGGTATTGTGGGATCTCTATGTCTTTTTTCCTTCTTATGTCATGTCTTTATGTTGCAACCTGCTTAGCACCTGTTTCTGCTTGGTGTATACTTCAGCTGGATACCTTGATTACTCCTGCCAGGTCTAATTTTCCATTTAGTCCATTGACTAACCGTATGTCTTGAAAAATAATAAGTTATTTTTCCCTTAAATCTTCACGTGAAAACTACATGCCCACTTGAAAGGGATATCATGTAGTAACAATAATTATAGTAAGCCTTAATATAACACTTTCAAATTTGCAAAATGCTTTACAGATATTATTTCATCTTACTATGCTATTACCCCCATTTTGTTGATGAGAAAACAGAGGTAGATAAGTTTAAGTTACTTGCTTAGGATGGCATAATTACTAAGTGCCTGAGGCCACATTGGAACCTGAGAGCAGGTCCAATGCTCTATATGTTGTTGAAGATTTATGAACAGGTCTGATTTGGACCAGAGGATCATTGATGTTTCTTCTAACTCTTAAATGTCTAAAAATGTCTAAATTTTCCTTATTTCAAGTTTGGTGCCATATTGCTTCTAAGATCAAATATAAACAGTTTTTTGTTGTTGTTGTTTTTTAAACATTTGATGCTTTCCATAACCAGACCCCAAACTAACATTTTCTGTCTTATTACATATGAACTTCTTTTATGTCTTCAAGTTGCAGTCATATTGGCCTTCTTACTATTTTTCATACATTAGCACTCTATTTGTTTTTAGTTCCTTTCTAAGGGCTATCCCTCAAGGCCTCTCTCCTCATCTCTACCTTTTACAATTTCCTCAGGTTCTTCAAAACTCAACTAAAATACCACCTTATTAATGAAGACTTTTTACAATTTCTTCAATTTGTGCTTATAATATTTGCTCCCAGAATTAATTTTGCATATAGCCATGTGTATATATTGTCATCTCTTCTGCCAGAATGTAAGCTCCTCAAGGGAAGGATTTACTTCATTTCTGTCTCTGTAGCACCAGTGCCTAACCTATAAGAGGCAGATAATTTTTGTTAGCTAATTCTCCTCTAGAGTTCTATGGTGATATTAGGGAGTGAATATTTAGCTTTTAGAATAACTCTAGCTCCATCAGATCAGATCTCTTACACACCTGAAATATCACCCATGCTTTTAACCACTTTTTAGGGATGTGGTAACTGGAATCCTCTCCTTTCTCTTTGCTTTCTAACCAAATTCTAAAAGGGCCTCAGGTTCTGATCCTAATCTTGCTTCCTCCAAGAAGACTTCCTTACTTTCTAATTTGAGTTATTATTCCATCTCTGCTGTTGTTAAGGGCCTCTGGAGGAAAGGGAATGCTTCAGGCAGGGTACATTCCCACAGGTCCACTGAATATATTATAATTTTTTCTTTTCTTTTTTTTTTCTGTCAACCCCAACATTATTCTCTTCATGGTAATCTTTGTGATGAGTTCTAGGTATGATGCTAAATTATAAAAGTACATTAAACGTTTTGTGGAAAACAATTAATCTCTTCTACTAAAGACATCTACTTCTAGTAATCTCTTCTATCAAGAATTGGCAATCTTACATTGGATTTCTGGAGCTGATATCTAAATCATACTTCTGTGTATGTAGCTAATCTGGAAAGAACACTGAACTGGGATCAGGAAGAGATATATTTAAATCCCACTTCTGACAATTACTATTATGTTCCCACAGTCAAGTCACTTAATCTTTCTAACCCTCAGTTTTCTGTTTGGAGAGGATAATATTATAGTACTTGTCACATAAGTATCTTAATGATCAAATGAGTAGCCATAAACTACTTTGTGGACCTTAAAGCATCACAGAAAAGTTAGTATTGGACAAACAAAAATTCAAGATGGGATTATCAAGTAATTAGATTATTTTTTAAAACATACCAAAGGTCAGACAAATGACTATTATCCTTCAAAGTAGTCAAGCCTTCAGCTTGTCCCAAATTCACTCTCATTATTTTTTAGCCATGTGGAAGGTATTAATTATTTTAATGAACCATTAGTACTACTTCCTAAATTTGAATCCAAATGGCTTTTGGATATGGGCAATTACAAAGTTATCCTTAAAGAATGAACATTCACTATCCCTTAAGTCAATTCCTCATTACTCTTTAAATTTTTTTTTTTATCATGGCTTCTTTGATAGTATGGTGAAACTTTTCTCAGAATAATGTTTCTCTATGCATAAAATAAAACACATAGGAGTATAATGGAAACCAGTTAGGCTACAATAAGTTTTCAAAGAAATAACTCTTCTATCATTCATGGATCTTTCTCACTCCTTCCTGGAATTTATTTACAACCTCTGATATGGAAGAATGCAATAGAAGATGGGATAGGGTAAAAAGAACACTGGGTTTGGAGTTAGAGGACCTACTGATCCTGGTTTTTTTTTTCTGTCTATAATTTCATTTTACATGGTTTCTAGTTTTCTTGTATGTAAAATGATTAAAAATTGAATTATATCTCTAAGTTGCTTTCTAGTACTACATCCTTTGAGAATTTGAAAATAACTACAAAGAAGGCATTCTAGATGAGTACTGAGCAGAAGCTGAAATATCATTGGGACAAGAAAGTTGTCTTTTAAGTAGACAAATTTCATTTGGTTCTCTAAGTCTCAGTATAATTTAAAAAAAAATCTGCTTGGCTACCACAGAGTCATACCTTGCATCATGACTCAATGAAGCTCAACACTCATATCCACATCACATGTTGATGGCAGAGAAATCCATTATTTGCTTTGAAGAATTATACTATAGAAGAATATACCATGCATTACAGAAGAATTTCAAAATGGGTACAAAATAGTATTCTTCTATTATTTGCTGTTTCATCTTCCTTTCTTGTATTCACAATTAAACAATATCAGGGACAAGTTGAAAATATATGTTTCTCCCCTATCTCCCCCCCTACTCCCATTCATATTTACGTACAAAGATTCGTCAAAAAGATATTTCAGGATCTAAATGGTCTTGAATCTTCCCAGTAGTCTTCGAACCTGATTTTAACAATTATCACACAAACCATTACATAAAGTTTAATGGAAAGCATTTGAAGCCATCCTGCATTTTTCAAATCTGATCAGACATTTTCACAGTAACTACTCTTTCATAAACAGCATGTGCACTTTCTTTTATTGATACCTATACATTTTAAATACATCTAATTTTGGCTCATAATGAGTAAAAAATTTTTTTAAATGAACAAAACATGAACAAAGGCATTACACTTTACATCAACTAAGAAAATTTAGGATTATTTTGAGCTGTTGACCCTTTTTTATTGCTGAAACTGAAGAATGAAGAACTGTAAGCTGCATTGCCTCTTTGTTGATGTCTGTTTCATCACTTACTTTATATTTTAGACAGTTGTAACAGAAACAAATCAAACCAACGCAAATCATAAGTGTTACAAAAACCCCCAAACAAAAACAACACAAAACAATTCAGCTTTTTTGCTAAGTAGAAGAGTTTCAGATTCTAGTTTGCAATTGTTCTGGCTTTTAAAAAGAGAAAACTAGTATTTATTGGTATTGTGTCCTGGATATCAGAAGGGTCTGGACAGAAATCCAATGATAGTAAAAGGTAAAGAAAATAACTGAAAACAGTTTGTGTTTCTAATCATCTTAAATTCTCCTAAAAGAGTAAGGCAGATATACTCTTTTAAATGCTATTTATGCCGATTTAAAAAATAAGGAAAATACAGTGTAAGAGACAAATAAAGGTCCTGATTTTTAAGGGTGTAAGTTATAGAATGGGATGGATATATGAAATGGCAATTTTGATTTGTGAAAAACAGGTCAACAAGTTATTCTAAATCCTCTTAATGCCTATATATATTTTAAGTGTAATGTGAGAGTATGTGGAATTTCCCTACTCCCAAATGGGAATACAGCTAGGTATACTTCTCTCGCATGGGTGTACCCCACAGACTACACAGGCATATCATCACATAAAACAAAACAAGGCACAGAGCAGAAAAAGTGTAAAATCATGCAAAATTCTACTTTTACCAATGAGAAGAAAATTTCTGATACAGAATGTGGGCACATATCAAACATAATTTAATTACACATTGACATTTTATGAAATCTACAATAGTTGAAAGGGGAAGAATGGTGTTACAATATAAAATCACAGCGAAAGGACACGTAAATATAAGTTTATACTGGCTATAAAAGGCAGGAGGGAAGCAGGATAAGAGTTTCAGAAAAAAAACACTCCTTTAAGAACTGCTATATACAGTGCTGGGTACAGTTGTTTGGAATGTCATTGGTTAAAAGAAATTGCATAAACCAGACTTCACTCTTCTTATGGAATGGATGAAAAAAGGATTGAGCACATGAAAGTACATTGCCCTGAACTTGTGTTCTCAGCAGGGTACCACTCTGTAAGCATTTACTTTCAATAAGGTCTATATTTTCTTTTTTTAAAGTTCTATATAGAATTCTAGTGATCTTCCATTTGTCAAATGGATTTTAAAAAAGGAAATAGGTAAAATAAAGAAGCTAGGAAAGGTTTTGTCTCTTCTCTACTTTGACGTAAAAAGACAATACACTTCAAACGTCCATTTTATTTATTTCCAGTTTTTAAATATTAATCATATCCTAGAAAATATGAAAATTGGGGGCCAAAGAAATGTCTGTGCCCATATTATTTAATGGGTATATTAGGAAGACCCAACTGTCCATGAATTGGAATAGCTTTAGGAATGGTAAAGAAATCCCATATTTAAAGAATCATTACAAACCCAGCTTATCCCAGAACAGTCTATCATGCCATACTATGAAAACATGGCCTATTGTTGGTATCTGACAAAAGTTGAATAATGAGGTGGAACAGGGGAATTCAAAACCTTCTAAACCTTGGAGAAAGCAATAGTGATGATTCTTTCTCAACCCCCTCTGACAATTAAAGAAATAGCCAAGAACTCTGTGGAACAGAGATATATATATACTTTAACTTTTTTGCCCTTTTGTGCCTCAGTAGTAGTGGACAGCTGTTCTTTCTTTCTTCAAATGCATACTTAAAAATAAAACATTTTTAATAAAACAATGATACAAATTCACATGAAAATAGTGTATACACCTGATGGTTGTAAAGAAAGCCTTTACTTCTTACCTATACAAAATAAATATTTCACAAACCATTTCACTACTATGGCTTCTGGGATGTATTCATTAGATAGTGATAATGTGTCATCTTTGTTAACACCTATCTTGTATGCCCCTTACATGAGATTAAGAACATATATTCCCACTTCAGCCATTTGACATAGATAGCATTTTATTTCCTAGTAATTTCCAATGTTTGAAATGGTGCAAAAGAATAATAAATCACATTTACTCATGGACAAAGTTCTAGGACCATATTCTAATGGAATGGATCTTCTAGTTACAAGGATTTTAAAGAGAAAGAGGGATGGAGTGGGAGGATTTATATGCATGTGTGTTTTTTAAGGATCTGGATTAGATTTTAAAGGAGGAGATATTTATGATAGAAGTTAATTAATAAAGAAGTTTGGTGTGAAATTTTGATCTTTCAGAAGGTAAATATTTAGAGAGGCAGGGTGGTGTAATGGATAGAAAATGGCCCTAGAATCAGGAAGATATGGTTTTGAGTTTCATATCTGATACATAATGTCTGGGTAATACTGAACAAGTACCTTAATTTCTCAGTGCCCCAGGCAGCTCTTTAAGACTGTAAGCTGTAGAGAAAGTGTCCATCTACCGTGGTAAAGGGCAATCTTCATAAAACTACCAATATAATGTCAGGGAGAGTAAAATATTTCAAAGGGAATTGAATTTCTCTTGGGGAGGATCACAAAAATGATTGGAGGTCATATAGCTGAATCAGTAGCTTAAAATAATACCTCTAGTGCTAGTAAATAAATTCTCTGTGAACAAATGGAGAAGAATGTCTAAATGTGTCTATGCACCAGGAATATTTAGCCCCATATGACTGGTTTAAGTTTCGGCAATATCCTTAAAGGATTTATAGGCATCGTGAAAAGGTCTTTGAAATAAAAAAGACCATTAAAAAGATTCTCCTAATTAAGCATTTCTTCATTGTCAGTGTAGGTTTTTCTCCTGAAATTACCTTTTCTAAACAAACTGGATATTTTCCTATACAGAAAAAGATTCCAAATAATGTTTTCTTTAAAACATATACACATACACTCACACACATACACATAGCAAGAAGAAAACCTATCAGTTCTCAGAAACATGAATTCTGGTGCCTCATAATCTTCCTTGCCCAGATGATTTAGAAAGGGTAACTTTGATTCTATCCTAATCTTTTCAATATGGTTTTACCCTTATTTTCTTTAAGATAGCCAAATCTCTCCTCACATGTAGACTATTCATGGAAAGTCACAGAACCCACCTGACATGAGAATCTGAGTCTTAGAAGGATTGTAAGTAGAAAGGTTGGATCTCCTCCCCCCCCTAACCCTTGACCCGTTTTTGTATTGGTTCTCCATGAAATCAGCTTTTGGGGGAAAGGATACTTGCAAGAAACAAAAGATGAAGGAAGGGAGTCTGATCTAGCAGTCTACAAAGCTCCTAGTTACATTAACTAATAATTTTTATCATCTAAAATTCAACTCTGCAACTAACAGTAAAAATCTCATTGCTCTCTTAAAAAAAAAAGAAAAAAAAACAACTTGAGTTGCAATTGTACAACCATCCAATACATGCTGCAGGAAAAAAAAAAAGGCATTAGCTTCCTTTTTTTCTGATGCCTTTTTTGTTAGTTTGTTTTGTTTTTTATGTGTGGATGTTCATGCAACTCTAGGCATAAACCATTCAAGGTTACATTAGCAGAGAAGGGAGTTTTAACTCATGTGGAAACGATGCTCCCCTCGTGTTATATGAGAAGAGAATTCATACCTGTCCTGACTGTGATAGCCACACATGTTGCATTCAAAAGGATCACGGAAACCATGGCAACCCATGTGGATAGTATACATCACATGGTCCAAAAAGAGGACCCTGCAGTGTTCACATTTATACACCTTCAATGGCTCCCCATTGTTGTTGATCACTTTGAAAGCGTCTTGGGAATTGTCAGTTGCTGCCCTCAGGACGTCATAGGGCCGATGCTCTTCCTTTATGGACAAACCATTTCTGGCGTGTTGGTTTATATGGTTTGTCAGGTATATGAGACCACTCCGTTCCTCATTATTACTCTCTGTGTCTGTGGAGTCTTGGCAGCTGTTGCTTGGGGAAGCATCTCTTTCAGAGGAGATGGATTTAGCCTTAGAGAGCAGCAAGAGATTTTCCACGGCGCTGTCCTGGGCTGTGTGATTAGGGCGTGGGTGGCCATCGGCATGGGGCTTGTGAAGCTGGTACATGGAACTGATGACTGGTACCACCTCGGAGCCTGGGGGTGTCTGTACTAGTGGGCGCAATGATTCAGCCCCTAGGTAGCTAATGGCATTGTTGATGGCCTGATCCATGACATGGGTCTGCATCATTTCATTCTCCTTCTCATAATTGGTGCTGGCATCATATGGGAGATCTGACAAGCATTTATCACCTGGTGATTAAAATAGGCAATGGTCAGTTGAGATCTGAATTTCTCAAGCATTTATTTATTTCTTACTGAGAACCAAGATTAGCCAGTTAACAAATGTTTATCGTTATGTGTTATGCACATTGGTCATATGAAATGATTCAAAGTCATTTTAATTGTTTAATTAAATAATCATTGATTAACGATGTAATTAATTTTGGAACATTGAAAAATATTCTAGGGAAATAATGGAAAAAAGGCAGGCATACAAATAAATGATTTTGAACATAGCATCATAAAAACTATCAAATGAGATAAATGACACAATTAAATGATATAAAGATTTTTGCAAACTTCAAAGTACAATAAAATTTTAGCATCACGTAGGATAGCCAGACCCAAAGACAGGAAGACTTAGATTCAAGTCCTGTCTCTGACACATACTGGCTGTGCAACCCTGGACAAATCCCTTCAGCTTTCAATGCTGTAGGTATTTCTTGAAAATGCTTCCATGGGTTGAATTGAGTCTCCTTACCCAGGAGTTCCTTATACTAATGAAATCCCAGATCTAGTTCCTATCCATCATAATCATCATCATATTCTGTATATCAATTGAAGGGATCAGATGAAGATTTATTCTATCAGTTAAGGACATTGCATTAAATTTCAATGATGATTGTCTCTTCACAGCCCTGGACAAAGAATACATCTGTGATACTCCTCTGGAAAAATGAACAAGTTTTGCCCTTGAGATGTTAATATAATATTTGACAGGGCAGTGATGAGTTGAGGATGACCTTGGGAATGAAGAATGTCACTTGTGGTTATAACACTGACTTAATGAATGGTTGAGTGCAACTTGCTATGTTTTTCTTAGCTTCCTCATCCTAACAGAGGAATGACAGTGACTCACTTCAGAACATTGTGTCATGGCTTAACTCATGTGTGATAGTCGAGAGCTTTAAAGACAATTATTATCATGATTACAAGGACGGTGGCCTTTAATTAGAATTGCTCATTTCTCCTATCTAATTCTCTTCCCTCTCCATCTTTTAGCCAACTATATTTTTCATCTCCTTTCAGAGAGATTATGATTATAATAATAACAACAAAAATCCTCTGTTAAATGTCTTCTATTTATAAGGTGTTACATTAGGCAACATGGTCCAATGGTAAGGGCACTAGCTTTTAAGTCAGAGCCTGAGTTCAAATCCTGATTCTGCTACTTACTAACCCTATATGATCTTGGGAAAGTCACATATCACTTTTCTCAACTTCTATTTCCTCTGTAAAGTGGAGAAAGTTGGTCCTGAAGTCCCCTCAAGCT